>NW_006792736.1:284576-291424 GCF_000442215.2 Lipotes vexillifer
GTGGGAATGAACCCTAAGTCATTCAAGGAAATTAGGAGCAGATCAAGGGTGCAACGTCCTTTCACCACACTAATACTGAAAACAGGTAGCAGAACTTATCTGTAAACAATCTGTTAGTGGGGTTAAGACATATGTTATAGGGATGGGGGAGTGGGCACGAGTGTGATACCACATTTGTTTATTACACAAATATAATCATTATTCCAAAAAGTTCAAGCATGCCAACTTCTAGCATACAATTGGAAACAAAAGAAACAGTGTAGAAAGCAAATGATTAAAAAACAAAAACAAACAAACAAAAACCAAGTAAAGGTTTAGATAAGAGTTTTTGTTTCTGCTTTTGTTTTATGAGGAAGAGATAGGCAACACTAATGTTATTGTAAAAAAAACCAAAACCCCAAATCACAACCCCCCGACACACACACCCTAACTGTGTGAAAAACTTATCATGGCATTAAACATAGATATCTGTATCTGCTAAACTGGGGAGACAGAACAGTGTAGCTTGCAAGGACATGAGCTTTAGAATCAGACAAACCTAGATTTAGATTCAGACCTTGGTTCCAGCTCTTTAATCCCAACCAAATCACTCAATTGTTAATTCTCAATAAACTTTCACCTATGTTATTTGGTTATGCTAAGCATTAAATTAAAAGATAATAAATGTACAAGAATTATTACAATGCTTGGTATGTAGCCAGTATTTAACAAGTAAATGTAGTATATGTAAATGCAGATGTTGAGTTGTTTTTTTTAAGTAACAGAATAATGGAAAATTATTTTGAGTTTTGAAGGGAAGATTCTTATACTAGTTAGTACTAATAATGGTGAGAAAAATTTAGACAGAGATGAGCAGGAAAAGATATGAGGATAATTTGGGTATAATGAAAAAGGCCTGATCTTGGATTCACAAAACTTGGGTTTGAGAGGTGATCCTCTATTGCAGGAAAAGTCACTTAGCCTCACTTTTCAGTTTTATAAGACAGGAATTAAATGCCATTTTAATGTGGCATATGATTTTGAATATTAAACTGTTAGTGTACACCTTACCACAAAAATATTAGTGTACAAAAATGCTTTTAAAACTATAAAATCCTATATAATAAACTTCATTATTGAAGTTTATCACTGAAACTGAAAAATTATTCTCCCAGAAGAAAGTGGGGGACTTCCCTGGTGGCACAGTGGTTAAAAACCCACTTGCTAATGTGAGGGACACGGGTTCGAGCCCTGGTCCAGGAAGATCCCACATGCCACGGAACAACTAAGCCCGTGCGCCACAACTACTGAGCCTGCGCTCTAGAGCCTGCGAGCCACAACTACTGAAGCCTGCACGCCTAGAGCCCGTGCTCCACAACAAGAGAAGCCACCGCCATGAGAAGCCCACGCACCACAATGCAGAGTAGCCCCTGCTCACCGCAACTAGAGAAAGCCCACGCGCAGCAACAAAGACCCAACACAGCCAAACATAAAATATAAATAAATTAATTAAAAAAAAGAAGAAGAAAGTGGGATATTAAATGCGTTACCAAAGTTGGATGAGAATAAGAAGAGTAGTTATGGGATTGTGAATTCAGAATTTATGAGAAGAAAAGAGATTGATATTAGAAACACATTTGCAATACTTCGGGAGGCACTTCCATGAGATTTGTCTCACTAATGAGCCTAATATTCTTTGTCCACACCTGGTGGCATGTGGGATCTTAGTTCCCTGACCAGGGATTGAACCCATGCTCCCTGCAGTGGAAGCTTGGAGTCTTAACTGCTGGTCCGCCAGGGAAGTCCCCTTGATATTCTTCTTATAACGCCTTTGACAATATTTTAACAGGATTAAGCTTTTGAGTTTCATCTGACATTTCATTTTAACCCCCATTAAATCAGTACACACATTGGAAAGCTCCTGATTTGAGTGTTAGGATTATATCATTTGTGTCTATTTCTTTAAAATTTCCAAACGATAGAAAGAGAAAATAACCATATGAAACAAGGTCAGGAAAAAAGCAGAAATCATATTAACAAAAGAGACTCTATCAAGAATCTCATAATATTATGATCCTCGGCTTTAGACAATAATGGTATTAATAATAATAATAATAATGTATATCAATAATTTAAAGTGTTCTGTCTAAATGTTTCATCTCTGGGGATTTTTTTAACTTGGCATTCTACTTATATTAAATATGTACCTTTGTATGGTGTGCAGTAATGTCACTAGACAAAAGAAACAAGAAAGTCCCTTCACAGCAATGACTGCTGTGCTGTTTGAAGGTCAATAGTCTTTTAAGCATGGAGAGAATCTTTATCATGTCATACTTCAGAAATGTTTTTGGAGATGGGAAACAACAGGCCATGATTTAATGTTTTTGTTAAACCACTGTAATTCTTTCAAAGGAGTATGCAACCACAACTCTCTCTCAGTTAAAGAGAAAATCAAGTCCTTAAAAGAAAATTTCCTATTCTGCAGATGGGGAGGAAATTAAGAATCACCTATTATTTTTTTGTTAGTACAAGAAATTTGCATTGTAAAGCAAGCTGCTATTGTCAGCTCTTTTTCTTTTTAATATAAATTTATTTATTTATTTATTTTTGGCTGCGTTGGGTCTTCGTGGCTGCGCGCAGGGTTTCTCTAGTTGCGGAGAGCAGGGGCTACTCTTCTTTGTGGTGCGCAGGCTTCTCATTACGGTGGCTTCTCTTGTCGCAGAGCACGGGTTTCAGTAGTTGTGGCTTGCGGGCTCTAGAGCGCAGGCTCAGTAGTTGTGGCGCATGGGCTTAGTTGCTCCGCAGCACGTGGGATCTTCCTGGACCAGGACTCGAACCCGTGTCCCCAGCATTGGCAGGCGGATTCTTACCACTGCGCCACCAGGAAAGCCCTGTTGTCAGCTCTTTAAAGGACAGAGCAGACAGGAAGCTGCCTCCACCCTATGAGGCTTAGAGACTGAGCAATTGAGTTAGACAGCAGGTACCCAGCCCAATCAAGTCAATTTTCTAACACAGAATAGCATGTTGTGGAACTTGTTCTATTAGTTTTTTTCCTCTGGTAAGGAAGCAAGGATTTTTCTGTGCGGGAGTAGTGCTGGTCTTTCTAGTTGGAGAAAAAAAAAAGAAAATGGTAAGGAGCTTGATAGAAATTGACTGCTGTTAAAACAGCAAATTATCTTTTAAAAATAGATTATCCACATCTGTAAGAGGAGAAATCTTAAGAATGCACACAATTAATAAAAGCTTGCTCTGAATTACCCATACAAATGTGCACTAATATCCAGTCAACAACTGATTATGTTCACTATAGCTTATCTTTCCCAGAAATAGCAAGTAAGAAAGAGGTTTTTAAAAAATCAACAATACAAAATTTCACTAAGATATTTTACACCTGGAGACCTTTAGAATTTTACTTCCTTTTGCTGTTGAAAAGTCATAACAGCCAAGAGGAGTAAGGCATTTTCTTTTCAATTAACAAATGTCATGGTGGTTAAGGGTGGGGTGGGGTGGAGGTGCAAAGGAAGAAGCTGGCAAGAAAAGGTTCAGGGCCTGTTGCAAAACCAACTGCAAGCCAAGTATGATTCCAGGTAGAGAACCACCTGCTACAACAAAGAGAGAGGTTTAAAAGATGAGAGGGAGGTGACCCTACAGACCATTTCCCCAATTATCATATAGATAAGGGCATATACGAGTGTTTATATCAGACACATGCCAATACCATATTTGCCATGTTATTCAATGTAGGAAGACATATAATTACTTCTATACTTCTAGTTAAACAAGAAAAACTCTTGAAAGTAGATGGCTTATGACTGGTAATAGTAATAACCAGTAGTAATAACCACCTGGGCACTTAGTGTCATATTTAATCCTCACAACCACACTGTTTTAGATGGTGTTTGACAGGTGAGGAAACTGACATACACAAAGGGTTAAGTACCATGCTCAAGGTCACACATTTAGTAAGCGTGGAGTCAAGATTCATCTGCCTCTGTGGACTCCAAAGCTCATGCTTTCCACAATTCTGCTGTTCTGTGCGCTGCACAACTGTACGTCACAGCCTTCGGAAAACTTTACTTTTTGGACTTGAGAAACAAATTACAAGACACCTTTTAAACAGCTTAAAGTCCATTAGCAATTGCCAAGACTTCAATGACACATTAGTGTACAATTAGAAAAGATGGAAATTCATTTTACATGAATGCTTAGGGAAACGAACGATTTTACTTAGTCTAGTGCAAAACCAGAAATCGAAGTCAACTTTGTCTCAAAGTGGAATAAACAGCGTTTCACTTCAAACGCTCTTCTTAGTGACAACGTGACACATACAAAGAGTTCCTTTTTTAACCCTTTTCAAAGAGAAAATATTCCGATTTCATAAAATTAGGTAAAGACTTCTAAAGAAATTTGCGGACAAAAAATCGTGAGCTACACAAAATAACTTGTGTTTACTTAAGAGTATCGTGATCACAATGTAGTGATCCCGTAAAAGATGTGTCCAAAACGTCTATCTAAAATTTGAATGCCAGTAACGTTGAGAACTTCTAATAGAGGGCAAATCTCAAAAACCATCTGATATACCAATTCACATGGGCTTTGTTCTTTATCTCATCTTCACATAAAAAATTTATGATTAGGAAAAAAAAGCATTAAAAAGAAAAGTAAAACTAGTCGGCAATGGAAAAAAAATCTGTCAGTGGATGCCAATGGTTATATAGAATTCCGAACTTCAGGGAAAATCGAGCGTCCGTCATTCGGCGTTTAGTTCTTTATGGGTCGATTTCATTACTTAATTATAAGGCTGGACATTTTTTCAAAATAGAGGCTCTTATGGGGGTAAATTTAAGCATTTGAAAGTGCAGATTTATTTCTTACAACCGAATCCAGCGCGAAGTAGAGAGTCACTGGTGCGAAAGCCCTCTCGGATCTGCGTGAATCCTTCCCAGCCCACGTGGCCAAAGTAAACAGAAGGTGGGCCGGGGCGGGGAGAAGCGGGCCTGGGTCAAATTCCTAATTTGTCGAGTCTTTAAAACTACAGGCCCCTAAAGCACTAAGGGCATGCCCTCCGCGAAACTGGGGAGTGCTTCTGCTGAGCGAGATGAAAGCGACTATGTGGAGAGGATGCCAAAGCGGGGACGAGGCGGGGCTGGTGGACCTGCCAGGGGGTGGGTGAGCGAGGGGGCGTGTGCGGGGATACCTGCCCGGAGGTGGGAGTCGGGGCGGGGGCGGCGCCCACCTACTCTAAGGAGGCGGTGGGGCGCGGTACCAGCAAAAAGTTTAAAAGGTTAAGCTGGGGTCTCGCAGCCTCCAGCCTGCCAGGGACGCACGCCACCTCCCCCTTCGCGCCCGCCCCGCGCCTTCACCGGAGTGGAAACCCGTCAGAGGGTCCCGGGGGCCGGACCTTCCCCCGCGCGCCCCCGCCCCGCGCTCCTCCGGGCCCACGGCTCCCCACGCTGGCTCCCCAGCCCCGGCCTCGACCGCGCGCCCCCTCGTTCGGCCCCAGGAGCCGCCGGCTTTTGTGCGGGGAGCCCCGGGGCGGGGAGCCGATTCCGGGGGAGCCGGGGCCGAGGGCCCCGGGGCGGCGGCGGAGACCTGGACGGAGGAGGCGGCGGCCGGGTGGAGGGGGAGGAGGCGGAGGAGGAGGAGGAAGCGGGGCGGAGGAGGCGGAGGAGGAGGAGGAGAGCGGCGGCTGCGGCGAGAGCTCGGGCGGCCCCGCCGCCTCCTCGCGAGCGCCGCGCGCCCAGGCCCGGCTCGCATGCGAGTCACGTCCGCCCCCTCGCCGCGGCCGCCCCGAGACGCCGGCCCCGCCGAGTGATGAGAACAGACGTCAAACTGCCTTATGAATATTGATGCGGAGGCTAGGCTGCTTTCGTAGAGAAGCAGAAGGAAGCAAGATGGCTGCCCTTTAGGATTTGTTAGAAAGGAGACCCGACTGCCACTGCTGGATTGCTGCAAGGCTGAGGGACGAGAACGAGGTCAGAGCGCTTCTCTTGTGCCGCGAAACTCTCCCTTTCCTCTCCCCTGCGCTTTCTCTCGGGCTTGTGGGGACTGGGGAGCAAAGCCTGCAGTGTCACCCACAAATACCAAGAGGGAAGAGGGAAGCTTCACAAATTACTGGAGCCTCTTCAACATGGCTGACAAATATAGTTTTAATTCCCCCCCACCCCCCTTTAAACCTGTAGTTCTGTGTCCTCCTCTCTCTCCTGCTAGTGCTCGTGTCCTCCTCGCCCAGAAAACTTACCTTTGTGAGTCCGGCCGGCTGCTTTCCCGGCCTTTTATCCTCCGGAAAGTGATTTTTCTCTGCTTTCCTTTCTAAAATAGTTCAGCTGTGGGGGGCACGACCTTCCCCTTGAAGCTTCCCCACCCCCTCCCTTCGTGGAAGGCAGACGAGCCTCGGGTTTATTCTCGCCCGCCCTGGGGAGAACACAGACGGAGTGGTCTTCGACCCTTTTCTCCGCTGGGGCTCTGGGTCTGGGTGTGCGTTTGCGTCCGCCCCCTTCTGCCCCGTGTCCCCCTTTTCGGGGGCTGCGCTCAGCGAGTGTCAGGCGAGTGGAACAGGAGTCCACTCAGTGGGGTTTTGTTTTTTCCTGAAGTCCGCGCGTTTTGTTAGCGGTGCCGAGCAAGAGAGGAAAGAATAGTTTCTCTGGTTCCCTCAATAAGACCCGAACCCACTTTTCTCGAGGTACATCAGCTCTGCGATGGGCTGTACCTTCCAGCCTGGGGAATGTGTGTGAGAGAATTTGTGGGCAAATCTGTGTCCTGGCTTTGTGCTTCTCCCGAATCAGCTTCGTCGGGTTCCCCGGTAAGTGACAGGCAGACACAAAGGCAGGCGCAGGCCGGGGGAGGGGGCGGGCGGGCAGGAGGCGGCG
>NW_006792736.1:291609-297905 GCF_000442215.2 Lipotes vexillifer
TCTTTCCCTCTTGGCTGCTCTCTTTTCTTTGGTCTTTTATCTCTCTGCTTTTCTCTGTGTCTCTTTTCTCCTCATCCTCTTTCCTCTTCTACTTCTTCTTCCTCTTCCCCTTTCTTCCCCTTCTTCCTCTTCCTTTTCTCCTCTTTCTCCTCCTCCTCCTTTTTACACACATGAATCTTGCCGAATCTCTTTCATTGGGGCTGCTTGTCTAGCGATATTAAGCTAAGTTTCTATGGAGACTTTTCTACCTATGGCAAATAAAGCGTGGGCTGGATAGACTGCTGAGAAGGTCGAATGTGAAATACAAGTGAAATTTACTGGCTGTTACCCTCATGACATACTTTTAATTGCATTGAGTGAGTTTTCTTCCTTCTTGTAGTGTTTAGGAATTGAAAAAGGATCATTTTCCAGTTGTTGAAAATTTAGTGAAGTATTTTGATATTTGTCTAGGGAGTAGGATATATCCAAAATTTAAAATCTCCAGTCACACATTGTGCTTTTCCCTCTCCAATCAGGGATAATAATGGCAAATACAAATCTAAAAGTATTCATCAACAAATGATCCAACATAAGAGGAAGAGTATATCTTAGGGACAGTTGGAATGTACGTAGAAAAGATAATTGGGTTGGGTTGGGTTGGGTTGGGTTTGATTTAAGACTGTGGGTATTGTTGCCTGGCTAATGAAAATCATTATATTTGCATTTTAATGAAAAGTTGAAATACTGGAGGGGAGTTATGTTCTTTTCCATGTTTGCATGTGTGTTTTGTAATAGGTTTGAAGTAGAATATAAATTTCAACACAATAAATACTGATTTTTTAACTGTTATCAAGCAGAGAAGTGTTAGTGAAAGATTGGAAAGTCAAACAAGTTTAGAAGGCATGGACATGATTAAAAGATGGACAGAGGGAAAAGCACAGTAATGGACATTACTCCATAAATCGGATTTCCAAAACTATTTGTCCTCAGTAGTTCACTTTGTGACTCCTTGTATTTTGATCTCTGGAAAAGCAGTTAAGTTTACTTTATTCATTGATATTGGAGGCATGATTACAAGGGAGACATATTACTCATCTCTGTGGAATAGAAACAGCTCATTTGGTTAGTTCTTATCTGTCCTAAATAATAAAGAAAACACTTAGGAATTTACCATAAATGCTTACTGTTTGTTGAGAAAACTGTGGTTAATTATTCCAGCAATTCAGAATTTAAAATAAATAATTTCTTTTGCTAACAGTGGTATATGACTACTTTTGGGGGACTTTTCAGATGTTGTATATACTGTCTTAAGGCTATTCAACTAATAATAGATATATCACATTGATAAATAAGGATATCTACATTGATTAATAATTTTCATTGTGACCATGAAAGCTTATTTCCCAGCATCCAATTTAGACTCTTTTCTGAAAATAGCTGCTAATTAATATTGTATGAGGGGCTTCAATGATTATAAGGAGGAGATGTGCATATTATTCACCAAAACAAGAAAATATTACTTTTTCCTTTAGTAGAAATTTTTTTTTTTTTTTTTTTGCGGTACGCGGGCCTCTCACTGTTGTGGCCTCTCCCGTTGCCGAACACAGGCTCCGGACGCGCAGGCTCAGCGGCCATGACTCACGGGCGCAGCCGCTCCACAGCATGTGGGATCTTCCCGGACCGGGGCACGAACCCGCGTCCCCTGCATCGGCTTCCCGGACCAGGGCACGAACCTGTGTCCCCTGCGTCCCCTGCATTGGCAGGCGGACTCTTAACCACTGCGCCACCAGGGAAGCCCTAGAAAAATTATTTTAATTATCATGGGATACTTTACAATGAAAGACATAACCTCAGCTTTTCATTTACCATATTTGTGAGAGTCAATACTGCCTGGATTCTCCAAAATTTTCATTCATTCATTCATTTATGTATGTATGTATGTCTGCGATAGGTCTTGGTTGCTGTGCGTGGGCTTGCTCTAGTTGCAGCAAGTGAGGGCTACTCTTCCTTGTGGTGCGTACACTTCTCAGTGCAGTGGTTTCTCTTGTTGCAGAGCACAGGCTCTAGGCGCACAGCCTTCAGTAGTTGTGGCACTCGGGCTTCAGTAGTTGTGGCTTGCGGGCTCTAGAGTGCAGGCTCAGTAGTTGTGACGCACGGGCTTAGTTGCTCCACGGCATGTGGGATCTTCCTGGACCAGGGCTCAAACCCGTGTCCACTGCATTGGCAGGCGATTTTTAACCACTGCGCCACCAGGGAAGCCCTCCTTATTTTTTTATAAATTTATTCATTTAGTTATTTATTTTTGGCTGCGTTGGGTCTTTGTTGCTGCACGCGGGCTCTTCCCTAGTTGTGGTGAGTGGGGGCTACTCTTCGTTGTGGTGCGCAGGCTTCTCATTGTGGTGGCTTCCCTTGTTGTGGAGCACGGGCTCTAGGCGCGCGGGCTTCAGTAGCTGTGGCATGCAGGCTCAGTAGTTGTTCGTGGGCTGTAGAGCACAGGCTCAGTAGCTGTGGCGCACGAGCTTAGTTGCTCCACGGCTTGTGGGATCTTCCCAAAACAGGGCTCGAACCTGTGTCCCCTGTGCTGGCAGACAGAGTCTTAACCACTGCGCCACCAGGGAAGTCCCCTGCTTAGTTTTTAAATTGAACTGATGGTTAATGAGAAATTAACTTGGAATGAGGGAAGTCTCTTGCCTTGTTTATATTCACACATTTACCAAACTCTTCTTATGGCTCTAATTAGATCTGATATTGTGTTGGTCCGTGCCAGGAGCCAGAGGGATTAATAGGATTCTGATTCAATGGTGCATGGACCTAGATATTGGCAGGTCGACATCACTTCCAGAACAAGTGAAATACACCTGCCTGGGAGTTGTTCTGACAGACTTCCAAAGTTCTGTTTGGGCACTAGACTTGTATTAGGTAACAAAGAGTAGAGTTAATGTTTTGGTTTCGCTTGTTGCAGTTAGAATTTCTCTATCAACTTCTCCAAGACTCCACCCATACACAGTGTTGTAAGCCAAATGGCACTACTGAAATGTATTGGGTTGGCCAAAAAGTTTGTTTGGGTTTTTGTAAGATGTTACTGAAAAACCTGAATGAACTTTTTGGCCAGCCCAATCTTTCCTTATGTGTTTATCTCATTAAGAAGTTCTTCTTATGATTCACAGACACACCTGGCAGAAACTTTATTTTTCATACTGCACCAAATCCAAGTTAGTAAATTCATATGAATTCTTAAGAAATTAGTTTGAAATAAAATGTTCTCAAAAGCTATGGATGTTTGACATTTTAGAATGTTTAATACTTAGAAAATGTTAAATCTGCTTTTTTTAATGCCCTAATTGCCTCTACAAGTTTAATTGTTGTCTTTGTTGTTGATGTTATCATTGTTTAATAGATTTTAATAGTCTTAGCAATCTTCAATTACTAGAGGGAGTCTTCTTTGTTTTGTAAACAACCATGTAGACTGTTTTACTCTAATTGTTTCCTGTCATGGGGACAGGTTAAAACTTTGGACCAGCTAGCTGTCAGTTTTGCTTCATCAAAATAACATTTTCTCAACTGTTATGCCATCATTGCACAGTAGTTCTTAAGAGTAGTAATGGCACCAGATCCAGTAGCAGGAAAATATCTCTCAAGCCAGCTTTACAGTTGGAGCCTTAACTGTGGGAGAGTCAGGTTGCCAAGTAGAGTTGGTGGTTATCTTGGAAACTGTGCTGAAGAACACAACCACAAATGATTTTGCCAAATATACAGTATTTACTTGGTCTAGATCTCCAATTTTCTATTTTGACTCACTGCCAAAACTTTGTAAATACTGTGCCATTATTTAAGGAGGTTATATAGTTCATTTGTTGGTTTGGTGTGTAGTGGGACAGAAGAGTTCCTGGAGGGAAGAGTGCAAAGCAAGACACCTTGAATCGTTATGACTGCAAGCCAAAAAGGATTGTATGTATCTGCTTATTTCCAGTATTATTCTTATTCTAGGTTGTACATTGCAGAACATACCTAAGATACATATAAAATCTTTTCTCAATAAAATGGATTTTGGTTGCCTATTCCAAAAATAGTAAATTCTGTCAGCTTCGATTTATGCTTTCTCCACTTGTCATGAAATGCAGTTAAATGTGCCAGGCTTCAAGAAGTATAAATTGATGGTAGGTGGACTTTTAATATTTTGTGTAAAATTAAATTCAGTGGTAATGTCAACCTACCTGCAGTTTTAAGAATTTGAGATCGATATACTCACTAAGGGTTGTTCCTCAAACTGACTTGGGAGTTTTGAGATCGATATCTTATACTCACTAAGGGTTGTTCCTCAAACTGACTTGAAATCAAGCTCCAGATAATCTGAGGATTACATAAAAAGATGAATGAATTGGAGTGAAGCATTTTTGGAGGACAATTTAGGACATAAAATTAACTGGCTGCTTCACTAAAAATACTGTAAATTTTTTTTTAAGTTAGATTTATGTCTGTTGGAAGGGAGACACTGATTTCTATGTCTTTTTATTCCGTAATAGAATCTAGTGGTATACTACTAAATCAAGATTTAATGAGTTGGTGGTCTGGGGTAGGGGGTGAAGGTGGTCTAAGGGTACCAATTTCCGGTTATAAAATGAATAAGTTCTGGGTTGTAACGCACAGTATGGTGACTGTAGTTAGCATTACTGTATTGTATACCTGAAAGTTGCTAAGAGAGTATATCTTAAAAGTTTTCATCACACACACAAAAAATCATAACGATATGAGGTCATGGATGTGTTAAGTAACCTTATTGTGGTAATCATTTCCCAATATATACCTATTACAAATCATTGCATTGTATACTTTAAATTTACATGATGTTATATGTCAGTTACTCTCAATAAAAGCTGAGGGGAAAAAAGGTTTAATAAATGATATAGAAGTAGCAAAAATGTCATTTAATTAGAAAATGTGTAATCTATTGTAAATGCATAAGAAAAATAATGTAAAAGGCGTTGGTGTTGCTGATGATGGTAGTAACGATGGTGCTTTCTCCTTAAATGTAACTTCTACAGGTTATGGCAGTTGTCCTATAAAAGCCAGTCATTATAAGCATACAGTTGATTGATGTTTAGTAAATTTATGCTGGGATCGCATATTTTTATTTTTTAAAAAAATAATTAATTAATTTATTTATTTTTGGCTGTGTTGGGTCGTTGTTGCTGTGTGCAGGCTTTCTCTAGTTGTGGCGAGTGGGGGCTGCTCTTCGTTGCGGTGCTCAGGCTTCTCATTGCCTTGGCTTCTCTTGTTGCGGAGCACGGGCTCTAGGTGCGTGGGCTTCAGCAGTGTGGCTCACAGGCTCTAGAGTGCAGGCTCAGTAGTTGTGGTGCATGGGCTTAGTTGCTTCACAGCATGTGGGATCTTCCCAGACCAGGGCTCCAACCCGTGTCCCCTGCATTGGCAGGCGGACTCTCAACCACTGAGCCACCAGGGAAGTCCAAGGGATCACATATTTTTAATTGAAATTTTTATTGAGCTAATTGTAGATTCATATGCAGTTGTATGAAATAATAATAATTGAATATGAACATTCTACCCAGTTTTCCCCAGTGGTAACATTTTGCAAGACTATAGTATAATATCACAGTCAGGAGACTGACATTGATACAGTCTACCAATCTTACTCAGACTTCCCATTTGACTTGTATACTTGTGTATGTATATATTTAGTTCTGTACCATTTCATCACATGATCAGATAATTTTAAACCTTTTTTTCCCCCAAAACAAAAAAGTTTAACACAGTTCTGTTTCATCAATCATGTGATTGTACTACCATGTCTTATCAAAATGTGCATCAGAATATAGGTTTTTCTTTACTCAAAAGGTGTTTTTTTTTGCTTAAAATACTTCTGCATAAAAAATATTTTAAGTTGTTTTAATGTTTTATGACACTACAAGTTATATCATTTTAATTCTCATCACAACTCTAGAGGTAGGTGTTGTTGTTATCCCTATCTCTGGAGAAGAAACTAATACACAGTGAGATTAAATAACTTGCCCAAGTTCCTACAGCCAGTACGTGGAATAGCTAGGATATGAATTTAGCCAGTCAGTCTCTAGAGCCAGTCTTTTGACCATTATGCTATACTGCCTCATTACCACTAATGATGAAAATGTAGCTATAATGTGGGCTATATAGGGAAAGTCATAAAAGGAGACTTACAATGCATGCACCTGTCTACACAAAAACTTGTACCTGAATATTCATAGCAGCATTATTAACAATATACACGTAAAATAGGGTTAAGAAAAGAAACTGGTCTGCAGCCAAGACAAAGTGGGAAAGAG
>NW_006792736.1:297932-307830 GCF_000442215.2 Lipotes vexillifer
AAGAGTTAGGATCAGAATGTTGATGGCTCTCCATGTTTCGCCACATATAGCCACAGTCTTTACAAACACCAACACAATTTTACAGACTGTTAATGGTAAATAGCCACAGTCTTTACTAACACCACCAGAATTTTACAGACTGTTAATGGTAAAATGAGTGCAGATTTTTAGGTCTAGACCCTATGAAATTAGGACATAATTTTGAACACACACAGTGAATTACTTGGGGTTGGCGTTATTTGAATTTCTAACTTTATGTAATTCTAGATACCAAACATTCTTCTTGTTAAGCAACACTCCTTTCCCTTTTATTCTGATTAGAATGCTGCCAATTGGATCCCATAGCTTGGTGCCATGACTGATAAGAGTGTGGGGGAAAGCCAATGATCTTGAAGCATTTAGCTTTAATAATGTACACATGTTATTGTACTCAGTGGGGACATGTCTTGGCTTTATGTAATTGCTGTAATCATTACTTTTTCAAGGAATAGCTGTAGAAATGACCCAGATATACCTTTTAAGAGTATGATTATAGCATTTACTTGTATGTTTGTTGTGTATTTGTGACAGGCCCAAGTTAGACACTCATGTTAGAACCTTTGACCCATCAGGAAGTTGATGTAGTGATTATTATGGAAAGCAATAAGGTAGAATATAGGTCTGGTCTTCCTTATGGGAGAAATGAGTAGTTTATTTGCTTTTACCATCTCTTGTTTCTTGCAACACTTTTTTGAACCAACTCAGCTGATAATAGATTTTCATACTAGTATCTCTATAATATTCAGAAAGCTGCTCACTGAATTTGAGTGTAGTACTCCATCTTTGCTTTATTTAATGTGGTTCCAAAAATTGTAAATCTTTTCAAATTAGGGATACTTTGATTTTTTAAAAAATATTTTTAGCTTACCTTTTAATAAATAATTATTATTGAAAGATACACTGTATTCAAAAGAAAAACAGTGGGCTGTGGATTTTTGCTGATGGACTTCTCTCTTCAGAGAGAGCAGATTTGCCCATGTCAGGCATAGACAGTAGGTCTCCCATGAACGTATGCCATACATAGTATTGATGTTTTTCATTTGCTACTTTGGCTATTTTGAGATTTGTCACAATTTTGTAGATGTCACAAAGTATTGATAATTTTAATTACTATTGTCATGCTTTATTAGCCATTACTAAAACCTTCCTTACCAAGTCATGTCTTTTTCTTGATAGAGTATTAAATCTGGTTTCTACGTTCAGATTATACTTTAATGGAAACTATTCACCCAACTCTCAAGGTGGGTTTTTATTATATATTTCTCCTCAAATTGATTTTTTTTTTTTTGTCTTGCAGTGTAAAAGGAAAAAAGGCTTAAATAATGATAGTGAAGCCCAGAGGATATAACATGGTCTATCTCTGAGTTATTTCTCCTCTTTTTCTTTCCTGCCTGCATTGAGAAACAAGGACACCCATTAAAAAATACCTTAATTATTAGTTGTGCTGATTCTAAAGTAAAGCACCAGAATCTAAAAATAATACGATGATACTATAACCCAGATTCCGTCTGTAACCTACTGTCTTGTTCCTGTTAATTTATTTTTTAATCTGTTTGTTCTTTCAGTACTTTTTCCATTTTTGTTTGAAGTTACAGAATTTTCACATTTGCCATTGGCTATAAAGTTCTGTCAGCTCTTTTATAACCTTTCATGATTTTTGCATTAAAAGGATTACTTTTGGACACCCACTAATTAGTTTGGAAGATTATTAGCTTTTTGTTTGTCTTACTGCATACATCGAAACAGAACAAGAAATCATTTGTGCAAATAAAGTGCAAATAAAGTGTCTGATAGTTCATAAAATTGGAGTGAGCATCTCAAAAAGTGAATTCAGTTATTAAAACATTAATTCACTTTATATTCATATTTTCATGTACCAAACATAATTGGTAAGAGGAAAAAATACCATAAATGGATACTTTTCAAACATGAAGGAAGAACATACAGTGATGTATGTCAATTATTTCTCAATAAAACTGGAAAAATATTTTAAAAATGAGGGAAGAACAAATCTTCCAATCTAAAAATACTCAACACATACATTATTTGTTTTTGTAAAAAGAGAAGCAGGTACATTTCAGCAAGAAAGCACATACCTTAAACTTTTCATTCTAGATTTCATCTATCTTTATTCCAATCCAATCACCTAAATGGTTTTTAATTTTGGAATTGTCTACCACATTATAGCTTGGAGAAAAACATTGGCAGAAAATGAAGCTAGTAGACATTTTGCTAATAACTTACCTTTTTAAATGACTGAATTATGTGTGTCTACTGGAAATCAGAATTAGAAAGGACATTTGGTTAACTTTGGGAACTAAATTTTCAATATTTTGAAACTTAACCTGTTTACTCTTAAATGTGATACTTTTCAAGTATAAAAGATATAGAACATGGCAGTTTAAAATGACTAAAAAAATGCTTGAGATTTTTTTTTGAAGGCAGTGTATTTTTTAAAACACAGTTTAATTTACTACTGACAGTTTGCATCAGTTTTTTTACATTGTTATAACTTGTGCTTTAAGTAATCCTGAAGATTATGGGCAGTTTTTCATATTTAGGGATAAAAAACTTAGTTGTTGACATTGTCATTGTCAGTTTTCTCTAATATTGCTAAGAATTTAGCCTCCTTAAGGAATGAAGTTTGTTTTCTGTTCACAAACCCATGATAAAAGATACTAAATTGTGTTTCTGTTCACCCAAACAAAGCTATTGGATACTTTCCTCTGAACGGGTCGTATTGTAATTTTATTTGGATGGAGATTTGTTACTTTGCAAACTATTTGCCTGCTTAGTGTCCTTCTAGTGGTTGTAATACTATCTCTCATAATAAGAAAAACAAGAAGTCAGATGAGAGGAGGCAGAAAGTGCATTCAGAATGCATTGTTGAGATTACAAAACTTACCCTAAATTTAATTAGACAGGCAGTTAATTTTGATCATGTCCTCAGGTCAGGAGTTACATAAGAAGAAAAGTGATGGAGATTGGTCATTTCCTCCAGGTCTTCTTCCCACTTTTTTTTTTTTTTTTTTGCGGGAGATGGGGGGAGAGAAAAAAATCTCCCCTGGAAATAATTCCTTGACACCCACATGCTCTTTTTTTAGGGCAAAAGAAATAGGAGGTTTCTCTTCAGAGCTTGTTGACAGTTCACACAGTCACGTCAACATTTGACACGTGGGTTCCATGCGCATGGCAGCGCTATTTACAAACACCATCCAGGGATTCCAGAGCCTCTTATGTAACAGCTGAGAGTACAGGCTTTGTGTGTCCCTGGGCGCAGAGGAATCAAACAGTTTAATTCATAGTCAGAGAGCCCTTGTCTGGCTCTGATGGGGTCATGAATCAAGGGTCAAGGTGTCTAGGTCAGGATCCACCCAATATGCATTTTTCCTACCAAAGCCTCAAAGGCTGTGCCTTAATATAGAATTACTCTTTTTTTTTTCCTCCTGCAACAAACAGAACCAGTTATGACAGACTTTTTTTGTGATATTTGCAAAATGTGGGCAAATTGTGCCTTGGTTTTGGTTGTAATTTACAGTGCCACTTGTGACTGAAGTGCACATGCCTGCCACCCAGTCCCACAAATGCTTTTTTTTTTTTAAGTTTATTTTCTCATGTGTAAGCACCTTCAGATGCAAAGAATTCATAAACTGACTTGCCCAACTAGACACTCTGACCACAGAATACTCAAGAAAACGATTGTTTGATCCTCCTCCATATCCAGTCCCGCATTACCCATCCCCATCCCTTCTCAGCTCCCTTTTCAATGCCTCATCACCACACCTCCCTCAGCCCTTCTCCATTTTAAATTACATATCAAGACATGGTGTTTAAAAAACAAATTAGATTTCTATACTTAGGGAATTGTTCTTCCTTTTCCATATTGATTTTAAGAATTTTTCATATATATTTATCAAATTTTTTAAAAGTCTCGTTAATAAAGTACCAAGAATTTATGTCTACTCCTATGTGTCTGGTATATGTTTCCTGATGCTTTTTTTTTCATTGTAAATTGCAAATTGACTGGTTGGAATATTTAAAATATGAGTAAACTTTGAGTTCTTTTTGTATTGCATCTTAGAATCATTTTAGATGGATGTCATCATTGATTATTCCAAAAATAGAAACCTTCTAGCCTAACGGAGAATTGAAATTAAATCAAAAAATGAACTTGTAGTTACTTTAAAAGTTGGGCTCTTTGAACTCTTCTTTCATAGAATATATTTTTTTCTAATTACACTATCCTTCTAAAAAGAGGAAAGATCAGAATCTTTGAAATGTGGTACTGTAAATGGAAGGAATTTGCTTAACTTTTAAAAATAAAGGATTTTTTTTTCTCCAAGAGATAAACGAAGTACCAAGTAATGTTTGGTATAAAAGAAGTTTAGATCTGGAATAATTTAGAGGTTATCTCTCCAAATCTATTATTTACATATGAGATTTAGAAGTTTAAGTTTCAGATGTGTAACATATGTATATGCTCACTTTTAGAAGAAATTATCAGAAGAGTGACTCATTTAACCAACACAGTGAAATCTGAGGATAGACATTTTTCATCTTTTCTTACTGAATACAGGTTCCTTCTGGATTTGAAAGGATATAACCTATAACCACTAAATACATTATAAGTTATTGTACTTTTCTAATACGTTGAATTAAGATACGGTGAATTTAGATTATAGGCATTAAAAATTGTTTTTATTTGCATGCTTTTCATTGTTTTGGCCTGAAGGTGGTGTATTTATCTTAATTACCCTTGGCCCAAACAGTGAAAGTTTGTGTGAAATTACTTATGAATATGCTTTCTTACTAAGAGCAGTACCATGTCTGAACACTCTTGAGCTGTCACAAGGGTGATCTTACCCTGTATTAGAACATTAATATTTTCCCCTCTTCTTATGCCTTTATTGGACAGTAAATTATATATGGTTATAAGCTGAAAGTGCTCAGAATTTGATAAAGACTGTAAATTAATGCATTTTTGCTAGGAAAGGGATTAAATATAACTTTATTTGACTGTATTTTTGTTTCACCTGAAGTGGCAAGCATTCAATAAACATTGATTTGTTCAAAAGATGGGCTTCCTTCATAAAGATGAGACTGACTGATAATTGTCTCTGTATTGTAAAACACCAAAGTGGTAGATTGAATGTGAAAGATATGTATCAAGATGCAATGTGGGGGTTTTAGGTTGTTTTCTCTTTCCAGCTACTATTGAGAGCATTGTGTGTGCCCTCACTCAAAAAGTTTTGGACTTTTGATATATGAGTTAAGTCCTCATTGCTGGAAATGGTTAATTAAACAAACCATAATAAAACTCTCTATGAATATAAAATTAAAAAATACTGATGCCATGCATTTTTTCCAGATATCATGAAGGTGCACAAAATCCCCAGGGTCTTTTATGTAAACTGTTTTTATATGGTCCCTTTAGAAGACTGTTGAGGAGTCGCATAGGCGCTCACACATAAAAACAAACAGCTGGCTTGGTGATGTTAAGATTGGCGCCAGGGTGTTCCCTCTTGCGTAGGAGTCCTAGGTCATCCTGACGCCTTCCCATGAGGTCAGGCACACGTGGCTTTAATGTTTACACACACAGTTCCAGAATTCTGAACACCAGTGATCTAACAGTGGGGGAAGGGGTGGTCTGTATCTTACAAACTGTTTGATGACCTAGGTCATGAATACTGATAGAGAATAAGAAAGCCCTGATTGTAGTAAAACTTGCCTGGAGGGGAAATAGAGTAGATGCTTAAAGCAGGCTTTCCCTCCAGCCCCCAAATTGTTTATTTTAAACTATCATTACCACCCAAAGGGAGTTTTCTACTTTGAACTTAAAATAACTCGGACAAGTGAGTAAGTGCTTTAGTAACTAAGGACTGGATGTGACAAAGCTCTTAAGAGTGTCACTCTCTTTGGTAACCAAGCTGATTCAGACTCTTTTGGAAGCTTTTACGGCAACTCAACCAGCTCTAATACTATTACTACATACCTGCATGGGAACAGACAATTGGAGCCAGAGCTGCCATTTTCTCTGGTTTTAAAATTGTTTCTCACCCATTATTTCTGTTTTATTTGTGAAAATATGCCAATCTTACCACATATAAAAATGCTTTTCAAAATCACTGAATATATTTATATAGAATGACTTTGTTTAAGAGCTTTATATCTACAACAATACAGGGGAAAAACCCCTTCTTATCTGGTAGAATCATGATAAAGGGGGAGGAAAATGTGAGCGGTAATTTTGGAAAATATGTAATAATGGTAAGGTGGTGGTATCCATACAACTAAATACCAAGCTAGTATATTTAAACATGGAAAAGTGCCTAAAAGGGTGAGGGGAAACATGTTATAAATAAGGAGAATATAGAGTTTTCAGTGAATAAGTGCTCTATTACAAACTATGAACATTTAAAAGATTTGTTTCAAACTCTTTCCTACTTGTAACGAATTATCCAGGACTTTTTTTTAATCCATCTCTCTTTGAACTTTTAACAGATTTTTCTGGACTGTGGGTTAGAGATTCTGTGTGCATGTATGTGTGTTTTTTAATATGTTTTTATATTTTAGATCTAGCTATGTAAACTAGAGACATCTCCAGCTACTTGTAAGGTATTGCCACCTGGATTTCCACCACCTTTGCTTTAACATTTCAATAAAGCATTTGTCAGACTTGCAAAAATGTAGTTCATTTTCAAACAGAATCATAGACTGTTATTGGCAAAAAACCAAAAACTTTAGAGACTCTCTGTTGCATTAACAGATAAGAAAAAAAATGGAGGCATGGGAAGGTAAAGTCAGTTGCCTCAAATTGAGTAACAGGATATTTATCATTCTAATAATAGCCAATATTGACTAATTATTCACATTGTGTCTAGCACCATACTAGGCATTTCTAGAGATTATCTTATTCAATTCTCACATCACCTCGAATTTTTAAAATATTTATTTATTTATTTTGGTTGCGACGGGTCCCAGTTGCGGCATGTGAGATCTTCAGTTGCGGAACGCAGACTTCTTGGTTGCGGCATTTGAACTCTTAGTTGTGGCATGCATGCTGGATCTAGTTCCCCGACCAGGGATTGAACCCGGGCTCCCTGCATTGGGAGCTCGGAATCTGACCCACTGGACCACAGGGGAAATCGCCTCAGCACCTCTATGTTTGTTGGTGCTGTTATTATCCCCATTTTACTAAGGAAGAAACCAGGACATAGGATTAAATAATTTCCCTATACATTTTGAATTATTTTTTAAATGTGTCCTTAGCTACACTGTTCTTTTTTTTTTTTAATATTTATTTATTTTTGGCTGCTTCTGGTCTTAGTTGTGGCATGTGGAATCTTTTGTTGCAGCGTGGGCTCTCTGGTTGTGGCTTGTGGGCTCTCTAGTTGTGGTGCTTGGGTTTAGTAGTTGTGGTGCAGGCATAGTTGCCCTGCAGCATGTGGGATCTTAGTTCCCCACAAGGATCGAACTGGCATCCCCTGCACTGGAAGGCGGATTGTTAACCACTTGACCACCAGGGAAGTCCCTATACATTTTGAATTATCTTTAACATCTCCCCATTTGCAAATTTATCACTAAACCCTATAGAATATTTTACTATGGCCATTTGTCTTGCCTCTTTCCATTTCTGTTTCCCTCACCCTATTTTTTTTTTCACTCTGTTCCCTTGTGACTAATTTCTTCCTCCTTGGTGTTCTTGCCTGTATGAGCTTTCTCTCCTACCCTCTTCCAGCTTTTTCTGCTTTTCCCATATTGTTTTCCCTGGAATCTACATTGCCTCATTATTTCTAATGAATCGATCAACTCTAAACAGCTGGATGCCATCAAACAATCTTGTTTTTGGAGTTAGGAAGATCTAGGTTTTTTTTTTTTTTTTTGCCGTACGCGGGCCTCTCACTGTGGTGGCCTCTCCCATTGCGGAGCATAGGTTCCAGATGCTCAGGCTCCGGCCCATGGCTCACGGCCCCAGCCCTTCCACGGCATGTGGGATCTTCCCGGACTGGGGCACGAACCCATGTCCCCTGCATTGGCAAGCGGACTCTGAACCACTGCGCCACCAGGGAAGCCCGGCAGCAGCATCTTTGAATGCAGGGGACGGCCGGTCGTCACTGGCTTGCTCGTAGTGCCATCCCCTGGGAGGGGGTGCCTGCAATTTGGCATCATTATCTGGCTCTTTCCCCCCCCCAGCCAGAGAACCTGTGTCCCCTGCATCGGCAGGCGGACTCTCAACCACTGTACCACCAGGGAAGCCGGGAAGATCTAGTTTTGAATCCTGACTTGCCTTCTTATAAACTGTGTATGTTCTTACTCAACACAGCAGCTTTAGCCTCTCTGAATCAGCTTCCCCATCTGTAAAATGGGAACAGCTAAAAATCCTTATCTCACAATATATATCACAATGATTTTTCAAATTTCTTAATTATACCACTTAGTGAATGAAATATACCTTCTTCTTAAAGTCATTCTTCTCTATGCTGTCTGATTATTCTGATTTAGTTTCTGTTCATTATTCTCCTGGTTAGGTCCTCTGTTGCCTTAGTCCCATGTCTTTCTCGGTATTTGATTCTTTTCTTTCTTTTCTTTTCACTGATGTACATCTCCCAGTTTTTTTCCCCATAAATGGTGTGTAGGAGGAAAACTGAGTCCTTGCATGTCCAAAATGCCTTGAATTTTTCCTCAGAGTTAATTGATAAAATAACGATAGGATTCCAGGTTCAAAGTAATTTTTCCTCAGAACTTGGGAGACATTGGAGCATTGCTGTCTTTCATCCATTGTTGGTTATAAGATATCTGAAATAAATGTGATCCTTCTTTCTTAGATAACTTTTTAAAAAATTTAAGTGCTTATTTTGATCTTTATCTTTTCAGCTCTGAAATCCCACCAGAAAAGTAAAGGGTCACAGGAATATCTAAATCCAAATATATCTAGGAATGACTCTTTTAAAATTTATCCTTCTCAGCACTGAATGATCCTGTACAATCTGGGAAAAAAGTCCCTTTGTTCAGCTTTAGGACCTTTTCTTCTATTATACCTCTGATTATTTCTTCCCCTCTCTTTCTTTCTTCTCTATCTTTATGGAACTCACACAAATTGTACATTGGACCTCCTCAATTTATTTTTCTTGTTTATTGTATTTCTTTTCATATTTTCTACCTGTTTTCTCTGTATATTTTATTTTCCCAACTCTTTTGATTTTTTTAATGTTAATTGAATTTTAATTTCCAAAAGGTTTTATACCCTCTGATTGATTCTTTTTAATGGCAGTCTCTTTGTGGCTCAAATTCTATGGAATGAGTTAAATTTTGTAGAAAAATTACAGAAATAAAGAAAGAATTACATTCTATTCTATCTCTATGAAACAGTGCAACCAACTTGTACAAATGTATGTGTATACACTATATATTATATGTACAGAGATAATATATACATATATTTATAGTTTTACTGGTACTTTACTTTTAGTCCTTTTAAAAATAATAGTAGTGCTAGAGTCCATTACTGACTAATTTTCAAAACTTGGTGTGTGTGGTTTCTTAGTAAGCCCTCAGTATCCCCCTCATGCTTCAGTATTATAATCCCCAGGCATAGTGAGTGAGTGTGCTTATTATTCCTAGCAGTAGAGATTCATCCAGTGCAGATCTAAGGTGTGACTGAATAATTTCTGGGCCCTTGAAGATACTTTGCTCATCTTCATATCTTTTCCCTATTTTGCTGCTCAGTAACAGGTAAGTAAGAAAAGGAGGTGAAACAAATTTCACTATTTTGCACTGTTTAGTAATCTTTTAAAATGAGTGCAGTATCCATAAGGGCATAATCTTTTCCTAAGAGCCCCACTTCCCTAACTTTAGGGAA
>NW_006792736.1:307893-314292 GCF_000442215.2 Lipotes vexillifer
AAGAGACAGGTAAAAATATTCAATCCCTCAACAAAGTCTGTTGACTCTAGCTTTGATACATATCCAGAATCTGACCATTTCCCATCATTTCACCATCTCCACACTCTTCCAAGCCACTGGCATGTCTAACTTTGAACATTGCAGTGTCATCCTAATGGGTCTCCCTGCTTCTGGCTTTGCCCTCCCTTCCTCACCTCATCTAGGTCTTTTACCCAAACCCAGAAATTCAAGTGATCATTTAAAAATTAAGTCATTTAAAAATTAAGTCAGATCATGCCTCTCCTCTGCTTCAAGCCATCGATGAATCCCCATTTAACTCAATAATAAAAGGCAACGTTCTTTTTGGGCCTACAAGGTCTCAGGCCAGTGTTTACATTTCTGATTCCATTTCTTGCCAGTTCTATTCCCTCACTCCAATCTCCATGGCTTTCTTGCTGTCCAGACAACAAGATGAGCATCCTCTTTCCTCCAGGTTTTTGCACTTGCTGTTTCCTCTTCCGGGAAAAGCCTTTGTTTAGATATCCATTGTGTTGCTTCTTCTTAGTTTTTCAGAAATAAAATCCATAGCCATTTAACAGAACTGCCACACTTTACCTTGCCTCATTTTCTTTGATTAGGTTTATTATCACTTACCAGAGTATTTGTTGCTGCTTTTTTTCAAAAAAAAAAAACAATTTGTGGGAATTCCCTGGTGGTCCAGTGGTTAGGACTCCAAGCTTCCACTGCAGGGGCCACAGGTTCCATCCCTGGCCCAGGAACTAAGGTCCCACATACTGTGAGGCATGGCCAAAAAAAAAAAAATTATTTTCTGTTCACTCCAGTAGATGAGAGTTCTGAGAACAAAGGCATTGTTTGGGTCACATATAGCCTCAGCACCTACAACAGTGGCTGGCACATGGTAGGCATTGAATAAATATTTGGTGAATGTATGAGTGAATGAAATGGTGAAAAAAAAGGGGAGCCATGATATAATTTTATTTTTTACTACTTTTCCCTTTAAGGCTACCAGTGTTGTGTTTTTCTCCCCGTCAGACATTAAAGATAGATAAAAGTATATATTTAGCACACATAGGTGAAATTAGGCTTTTGGGTCCACACAGCATAGCTGAGACAATTTCCCAGGAGTTTCTAGGACCAAGGAAACATTTGGAGCTAAAATATCATGCATATCGGCAGCTGTACTCTTTGCTGATGTTATTATAATTGGATAGTATTTAAGTTACATTAGGTGTTTAAAAGGCTACTTTAAATTATAAACATGATTTAAAAAGCTATCTTAAACAAATAATTTATAAATAGATTTTTGGAGCTCAAACCTCCTAAAAGATGAGCAATGCTTATGTTCTTCTTTCTGCTTCCTTTCTCTCAGTTGTGTGGTTACCAACTTCCCTCTAGCTAGGAGAAATGGCACTGTTTTCAATATCTCTTAACTTCTACTATCATGATGAGATAATATCCTTCAGAATATTACTTCTGAGTTCAAGTGCCCTTGACATTTATTTCATAGTGGAAATTTGTTATAGATCGATGATTCTCCAACTCAAGTTTTCCAAAGGTTTTGAAATACCTTCTTTTTTCATTAAAAGGGGGTGGGAAACTTATGTAAATCCATAGTGTTTTGAGTGCATTTTTCTTTCATTATTGTTTTTATTACTAAAGGCTCAAAGTCCAGTAGAATTTGAGTGTGATTTGTAAGTTTCATGGTGGGAGTTCTATTTCTGTTTTGTTTAAAGGGTTACTGCCATTGTCTAGCACAGTACCTGGAACATTATAAGCCCACAATAGCTATTTGTTGAATGTAGACCAATACTTTTAGAGAATTCTAATTCCAAAGATTTAGTAGCATAAAATCCCATAATGATTAATATTCTACTTGATGCTAGTGAAATGAGATACAAATTGATAGAGTAGTTCTCTCTTTACTTTTCTTCCAAACAGAGAACTTTCTGAATTCAGAGAAGAGTTGACTTAAGACTTAATATCTTTTTTTGACATAATGATATGTGACCATATAGCCAGGTAACAGAAACCAGTAATCCCTTACAGTGTAACTTACTGAGGCATCTTCTGAAATCCTTAAATTCTATACTGGTGCCACCAAGGTACACCTCTTGAGCTACAGCTGTTTTCTTGATAAAGGATGCTAGTCCTTGCTGCCAATGTTACATTTGCCCATTTACAATGACCTACAGAAGTAGGTTAGCTTCTTTCTTCTGGATTGCATTATTCATTTTCATATGCATATCTTTACCTGTTTTGCAAGTCTGTTTTCTAATCTTCTTCCAAGGCCTATCATCTTCTTCTTATGTTCATAGCATGCGTTTCTCAGACAGGCCAAACAGGATTAGTACATATTTGGTATTGCAAAAATGCATTATTGACTTTAAATGAGTTCTTCAGCTTTTCCTGTGATGCTGGGCAGGAAGTTTATTACTGTTTCCTTACCTGTAACATGAAAACCTTGGACAAGATAACATTTTCTGAAATTTCACTGAACTTTGTGTGTGTGTGTGTGTGTGTGAGACTACTTGCAGCGTATCACAGATATTAAAGATTTGTTTCATTGCATTTTGTAAGTGACCTTGTTATTTCCTTTCAAGGAAGAAACAATAGTATTGCATTCAGATGCCTGTATGTTTATGAGAAACATTTCAGAACTCTGAAGGTTGAATTCAGGGTTTCTTACAGATTATTTTTCTACTTTCTGCAATGTTTATCATAAAGTGAAACAGCAGAGAGCAAAGTTACTTTGTTCTTAATTCCATAGACCAAACTTTAAATATTCCTTGAGGGAATAGATGTAAAAAAGAATTCTGCTTTTCAGACCTCTTAAGGATGTAGATTTTGTTCTTAAGCTGAAGTTCACTTCTGCACACCAATACGAAGGATAAAAAGTTTACCTATCTTTAATCCCTGAAGGAAAATGTTCATAAAACTGCTATTTACTGTGTACAATTTACTAAAAGTGATAAGTTCCTGGATTACTCTTTTAAGAAAATTTCAAGCTTTTTGAAAAACTTGAGATAGCAGTGAGTCATTTTAGTAAGTAAAGAAAATAAAGTCTAGTTTTGAAAATGACAGATTGGCTTCAAGAATGCAAAGTTGATGAGCCTAGGAAATTCAAATAAATTTGATTTATTTTCTCTACTCAGTGAATACAAAAGTCCATTTATTGAGATATTAATTACATGGTAAGTTAAAACATCTTTGAAATCAGGCTAATATCCTTAGGAGAACTCCTCTTAACACACTGATGTATGGACAGGATATAATTTAACAGAGATTAGTATTGGTTAGGAAAAATCTTGAAACTTCTTCAGGATTTCAATTTATAAAATATTGACTGAGGGTAGATGTATACATGGAAATATAATAATAATGATATAAAACATTATACCATGCCAATAAAAATAATGTAATTCATTACTTAATATTATATAGCAATGACTTCAAAAGACCATAGGTCATTCTGTAAACATACACATTGACAAAATTATTATAAATATGAACTTAATATGCTAATGCTATTTTCATCCAGAACCTCAGTTTGTTTTATAGCTATATTACATACGTGGATAAAATCTTAGGGGTATCAAAGAGAGTTAGAAAAAGGCAAGTGTTTATATATATATAATCTTAGTAAGCCTACCCCTTATTTGATAGGTCTTAAAAGATATTTCACCAGTGTCTTCTTCTAAAAGCTTTGTTTGTACATTGTAAAACCCTTTTTGAGAAGCAACTCACTGTGATCACAGAATTTTTAGTCACTAGTATTTTCTAATACATATGTGGAAGGGAAGACTTGATATGTTACTAGAATGACATATGGTAAAAAGTTTTTTAAAAATCCAAAAAGAAAATACTGAGATTGTCAATTTCTAGTCCAGCATGTAAGGAGCTTGCCATCCAACTAAGTAAAAAGCTGAACAAACTGAAAAATCAACAACTGTTCTTAGCTCCATCCGAGAAGTGAGGTCACAGGGCAAACTACTGCTCCCAAAATTGGAGGGAGAAACAGGCAGATCCAGAGAATCATCAACTTGTTGGAGCAGAAACCTGTGAGTAGTAATGTCCACAGGAAAGAGTACATGGTGGAAAAACCTGAACTGTAAGTAACAAATTGCTGGAGCTTCAATGTAGATAAACGTCATAGAGTAGAAAACTCTAGGGGAACCCAGCTATAGGGGGGCCTGTACACTTTTGTGAGTTTTACCTCCAGGAGTTCTACCAGGTCCTCAGAGTAAATATTAGAGGAAAATTCCCTTGTGCTTCTGGCAGGAGCAGGGAAAAAGGAACAATTTTAATATGCCAGAGGATTCTGTTCTTCTTGACAAGGCCTGCCCTCAGGGGAAACTATTTTACCAGAGCCCAAAATATGTAGGTAAGAGAAATGCCCAACTCCAGATCCTGCTAACCTCCCATGTGGGGGAAGAGATATATGCATCTCCAGACTCCTCCAGCTATTCTATCCTACTTAAGAGGGGGAAGAAGGGGCTGACAAGCACTAGTGAAATTCACAGTCCAGGGGCACAGACTCACCAAAAGACTGAGATGAGACCTAATCATAGGATTATAGAATGCTTCCCACTCCTCCACACTGTGCCACTATATTACTAACTAAAGGCCTATTGACTGCAGTTCCTTTTCCTCAGTACATCATGTCCACCTTACAACAAAAAATTACCAGGCATACTAAAAGGCATAACACAATTTGAAGAAACCAAACAAGCATCAGAAACAGAGTCAGATATGGCAGGAATGTTGGAGTTACCAGACCAGGAATTTTAAAAAAACTAATACCTAAGGGTTTTTAATGGAAAAAGTATGCAACATGTAAGAACAGATGAATAATGTTAGCAAAGATATGGACATTTTAATTTATTTTTAATTTTTAATTTTTAAAATATCCTCAAGGTTCTAATTAATTAATTAATTTACTTTTTGGCTGTGTTGGGTCTTCGTTGCTGTGCACACGCTTCGTTGCTGTGCATGCACTTTCTCTAGTTGCGGCGAGTGGGGGCTACTTTTTCATTGTGGTGTGTGGGCTTCTCATTGCGGTGGCTTCTCTTGTTGTGGGGCACAGACTCTAGGCTCGTGGGCTTCAGTAGTTGTGGCACACGGGCTCAGTACTTGTGGCTCGCAGGCTCTAGAGTGCAGGCTCAGTAGTTGTGGCTCAACTAAGCAACAGGCTTAGTTGCTCCGCGGCATGTGGGATCTTCCCGGACCAGGGCTTGAACCCATGTCCCCTGCATTGGCAGGTGGACTTCTAACCACTGTGCCATGGGGAAGTCCTAGATGGAAATTTTTAGAAAGAAAAATAAATGCTACAGGTCGAAAACACTAACAGAAATGAAGAGTACCTTTGAGGGACTCCTGAGTAGGCTATATATGACTGAAGAAAGAATCTCAGAACTTGAGAATATGACATTAGAAAGTTCCAAAATGGAAAAGTAAAGAGAAGAAAACACAGGAGAATAAAACAAAAAAACAAAACAACAACAAAAACACAGAATATCCAAGAACTGTGGAACAATTATAAATGATGTAATGTAGGCAAAATGGGAATACTAGGAGGAAGAGAGAGAGAGAAACAAAAGCAGTATTTGAAGCAGCAGTGACTGAGAATTTCCCCAAGTTACTGTCAGACACCAAACCTCATATCCAGGAAGTTCAGGGACACCAAGCAGGATAAATGCCAAAAAACAAACAAAACGAAAACAAAAAACTACTCATAGACATATCATATTCAAACTTCAGAAAATCAAAGAAAAAGAAAAAACTCTTGAAAGAAACCGGAAGAAAAAAATGTTTCCTATTGAGAAGCAAAGATAAAAATTACATGCAACTTCTCCTGAGACACCATGCAAGCAAGAATAAAGTGGAGGGAGATATTTTAAATATTGAGAGAAAAAACCCACCAACCTAGAATTCTGTACCCTGTGATTATCCTGCAAAAGTGAAGGAGAAATAAAGCCTTTCTCAGACGAACAAAAATTGAAGGAATTTGTTGCAAGTAGTCTTCCACATAAGAAATGCTAAAAGAAGTTCCTCACAGAGAAGGGAAATGACATAGATAAGAAACCAGGATCTACCTAAAAAAAGGAAGAGCATTGGAGAATAAATAATTGGAGATAAAAGCTTTTATTTTTATTATTCTTAGTTGGTCTAACATATAACAGTTTGTTCAAAATAATAAGACTATAGGGCTTCCCTGGTGGCGCAGTGGTTGAGAGTCCGCCTGCCAATGCAGGGGACACAGGTTCGTGCCCCGGTCTGGGAGGATCCCACATGCCGCGGAGCGCCTAGGCCCGTGAGCCATGGCTGCTGAGCCTGCATGTCCAGAGCCTGTGCTCCACAATGGGAGAGGCCACAACAGTGAGAGGCCCGCATACCGCAAAA
>NW_006792736.1:314302-332362 GCF_000442215.2 Lipotes vexillifer
AAAAAAAAAAAAAAAAAAAAAAAAAAAAATAATAATAAGACTATATATATATATACACACGGATGTACATAATATGTGCATATATATAATGTATATATGTTGTACTTACATATATAAATATATAATGTATAGTCTCATGTATAAGTGAAATAAGTGACAGCAATGATACAGGGACAGGAGAGTGAAATTAGGAATATTTTATTATAAGGTACTTGCATTACCCATGAAGCAGTATAGTTTTATTTGAAAGTGGATTTGAATTAGTTGTAAATGTATATTGCAAACTCTAGGGCAACCACTAAAAAATGTTTAAAAAGAAGTATAACTCATATGTTAAGAAAGGACAGAAAAAGGAAACATAAAAAGCTAAATGAAAACCACAAAAGAAAGAAAAAGTGTGGAAGACAAAAATTGGAAGAAAAAGCAAAGTCTACAATTAGAAAACAATAATAAATATGGCAGATATCAATAATCACCTTAAATATCAATGGTCTAAATTCACCAATTAAAAAAACAGAGATCATCAGAGTGGATCAAAAAACAAGATCCAACTCTATATCGTCTACAAGATACCCACTTTAAATATATATAAAGACTCATAGTGATTAAAAGTAAAGGGATAGAAAAAGATTTGTCATTCTAACACTTATCAAAAGAAAAGCTGGAGGGACTTCCCTAGTTGTCCAGTGGTTAAGAGTCCACCTTCCAGTGGAGGGGACGAGGGTTTGATCCCTGGTTGGTGAACTAAGATCCCACATGCTGCGGGGTGACTATGCCCACACAGCACAACTACTGAGCCCACATGCCTCAAATGGAGAGCCCACGTGCCGCAAACTACAGAGTCCATGCGCCCTGGGGCCCATGCGCCACAACTAGAGAGAGGTTGCGCACTGCAGTGAAGAGCCCACGCACTGCAATGAAGAGCTCACACGTCGCAACGAAAGATCCTGCCTGCTGGAACAAAGATCCCACGTGCTGCAACAGAGATCCCACGTGCCGCAACTAAGACCTGATGCAGCCAAAAATTAAAAAAAGAAATAAAAAAGTAAAAAATAAAATATATACGTGTTAAAAAAAGAAAAAGAAAAGTTGGAGTAAGTATAATAATTTCAAACAGAGCTGACTACAGAGCAAAGAAATCTATCAGACTTAAAAAGGGCATTGCATAATGGTAAAGAGGTCAACACTCCAAGAGAATATATAATCTTTAATGTGCATGCATCTAACAACAGTGTCAAAATAAGTGAGGCAAAGACTAGTAGAACTGCAAAAAAAAAAAAGATGAATCTACTATTATAGTTGGAGAATTTCACAATCCTCTATCAAAAATGGACATCTCCAGCAGGCAGAAAATCAGAACATAGTTGAACTCAACAGCACCATCAATCAACTGGATATAATTGACATCTGTAGACTATTTCATCCCACAATAGCAGATTACATGTTCTTTTCTAGCTCTCATGGAACATTCACCAAGATAGACCATATTCTGGACCATAAAAAATACCTTAGCAAGTTTAAAATAGTAGAAATCATAAAATATCTGCTCTCAGAACACACGGGAATTAAACTAGAAATCAATAACAGAAAGACCATTGAAAAATCCCCCAAACACTTGGAGATTTAACATACTTCTAAATGACACATAGGTCAAGGAAGGAATCTCAAGGGAAATATAAAAATATTTTGAAGTAAATGAAAATACCACATAAAAATGTGTGGAAAATAAGTGAGTACAATGCTTAGAGGGAAATTTATAGCATTGAATACATAAATTGGAAATGAAAAATCTAAAATCAATAAGCTAAGCTTTCATCTCAGGAAACTGGCAGTGAAGAGCAAATTAAATCCAAAGTAAGCAGAAGAAAATAAATAAAAATTAGAGGAGAAATCAATGAAATTGAAAACAGGAAATCAAGAGAGGAGACAGCACTACAGATGTCATGGACATTAAAAAGGTAACAAAAGAATGCAGTAAACAATTCTGTGCCCACATATTTGGTAACCTAGATGAAAACAACCAATTCCTTGAAAGACACAATCTGCCAAAATTCACACAAGAAGTATTAAATAATCGGAATAGGCCTAATTCATTAAATAAATTGAATCAATAATTAATAATTTTCCAAAACAGAAAGCACCAGGCCTTTCTTATGGGTTCACTGATGAATTCTACCAGACATTTAAGGAAGAAATTATATCAATTCTCTACAATCTCTGTCAGAGAACAGAAGCAGAGAGAATACTTTCCAACTCATTCTTTGAGGTCAACATTACTCTAGTGCCAAAACTAGACAAAGATATAACAAGAAATGAAAACCATAGACCAAGATCTCTCATGAATATTGATCCAGAAATCCTCAACAAAATATTAGCAAATCATATCCCACAGTGTCTAAAAAGAATTATCACAACCAAATGGGATTTATGCCAGGTATGCAAGGCTAGTTCAACATTCAAAAATCAATTAATGTAATTGATCACATTAACAGGCTAAAGAAGAAACACCACATCATCATATCAATAGATGCAGAAATGCATTTGACAAAATCCGACATCCATTTGTGATAAAAATTTAGCAAAATAGGAATGGAGGGGAACTTATTCAACTTGCTAGAGAACATGTAAAAAAACCTTACAGCTAATATCAACATGCAATGGTGAGAGACACAAAGTTTTCTCACTCAGATCAGGAATAAGGCAAGGGTGTCATCTCTACTGCTTTACAACATAGTACTGGAAGTTCTAGCTAATGCAATAAGTCAGGGAAAGGAAATAAAAGGTATCCTGATTGAAAAGGAAGAAATAAAACTTTCTCAGAAGGCATGAAATTCCATGATCTTCTTCAGAAAATCTGAAATAATTGACCAAAAAAAAAAAAAAAAAAAAACCACTCCTGCAACTAATAAGCTGTTGTAGCAAGGTTGCACGGTACAAGGTTAATGTACAAAGGTCAATCACTTTCTGAAATAGTGAGGGAGATTAAGAGGTACAAACTTCAGTTGCAAAATGAATCATGGGTATGAAATGTACAGTGTGGGGAATATAGTCAATAACTATGTAATGTCATTGTATGGTGATACATTTTAACTAGACTTATTGTGGTGACCAGTTTGAAAGGCACAGAAATATCAAATCACTGTGTTATGGAATAGGAGCTAACATAGTGTTGTAGGTCAGTTATACTTCAAAAACAAACAACAAACTCACAGAAAAAAATCAGATTTGTGGTTACCAGTGGTGGGAGATGGGGGGAGGGAAGTTGGATGAAGCAGTCAATAGGTACAAACTTCCAGTTATAAAATAAATAAGCATTAGGGATGTAATGTACAATGTGGTAAATGTAATTAACACTGCCATATGATATATATGAAAGTTGTTAGGAGAGCAAATCCCAAGGATTCTCATCACAAGAAAAAAATTTTTTTAATTGAAATGTAGTTGATTTGCAATAATGTGTTAGTTTCAGGTGTATAGCTAAGTGATTCATTTATCTATCTATCTATATCTCTATATATATTTTTTAACATTCTTTCTTTTTTTTTTTGCGGTACGCGGGCCTCTCACTGCTGTGGCCTCTCCCTTTGTGGAGCACAGGCTCCGGACGCGCAGGCTCAGCGACCATGGCTCACGGGCCCAGCCGCTCCACAGCATGTGGGATCTTCCCGGACCGGGGCACGAACTCATTTCCCCTGCATTGGCAGGCGGACTCTCAACCACTGCGCCACCAGTGAAGCCCCTCTTTCTTTTTTTATATTTATTTTATTTATTTATTTTTGACTGTGTTGGGTCTTCGTTGCTGCGCATGGGCTTTCCTAGTTGCGGTGAACAGGGGCTACTCTTCGTTGCAGTGAGTGGGGGCTACTCTTCGTTGCAGTGTGTGGGCTTCTTGTTGCAGTGGCTTCTCTATTCACGGAGCACGGGCTCTAGGCGCACAGGCTTCAGTAGTTGTGGCACGCAGGCTCAGTAGTTGTGGCTCACAGGCTCTAGAGCACAGGCTCAGTAGTTGTGGTGCACAGGCTTAGTTGCTCTGTAACACGTGGGATCTTCCCGGACCAGGGCTGGAACCTGTGTCCCCTGCATTGGCAGGCAGATTCCCAACCACCACACCACCAGGGAAGCCATATATATGTTTGTATCTGTTAATCCCATACTACTAATTTATTCCTCTTTTTCTTTCCCCTTTATAGTCCATTATGTGTGGAATACACACACACACACACACACACACACACACACACACAAACACTCATACCACATCTTTTTTTTTTTTTTTATTATAAATAATACACAATGTATTTATTTATTTATTTATGGCTGTGTTGGGTCTTCATTTCTGTGCATGGGCTTTCTCTAGTTGTGGCAAGTGGGGGTCACTCTTCATCGCGGTGCGCAGGCCTCTCACTATCGCGGCCTCTGTTGTTGCGGAGCACAGGCTCCAGACGCGCAGGCTCAGTAATTGTGGCTCACGGGCCCAGTTGCTCCATGGCATGTGGGATTTTCCCAGACCAGGGCTCGAACCTGTGTTGTCTGCATTGGCAGGCAGATTCTCAACCACTGCGCCACCAGGGAAGCCCCACCACATCTTCTTAAGCCAAACGTCTGTTGATGGGCACTTGGGTAGTTTCTACGTCTTGGCTATTGTAAATAGTACTGCTATGATGAACATTGGGGTGCATGTATGTTTTCAAATTTGAGTTTTCATGTTTTCAGGATATATGCTCAAGAGTGGGGTTGCCAGGGCTTCCCTGGTGGCGCAGTGGTTGAGAGCCCGCCTGCCGATGCAGGGGACACAGGTTTGTGCCCCAGTCTGGGAAGATCCCACATGCTGCTGAGTGGCTGGGCCTGTGAGCCATGGCCGCTGAGCCTGCGCATCCGGAGCCTGCGCTCCACAACGGGAGAGGCCACAACAGTGAGAGGCCCGCATACTGAAAAAAATCCAGGAGGGGGGTTGCTGGATCATATGGTAACCCTATTTTTAGTTTTGTAAGGAAACTCAGTACTGTTTTCCATAGTGGCTGCACCAATTTACATTCCTACCAAGAGTGTAGGAGGGTTCCCTTTTCCCCACAGTCACACCAGCATTTGTTTGTAGACTTTTTTTATTTTTGTAGACTTTTAGATGATAGCCATTTTGACCAGTGTGAGGTGATACCTCATTGTGGTTTTGATTTGCATTTCTCTAATAATTAGTAATGTTGAGTATTGCTAATTATTTTTTCTATTTCTTTAATTTTGTATCTATATGAGATGATTGATGTTCACTAAATTTATTGTGATTACCACTTCATGATGTATGTAACTCAAATCATGCTCTACACCTTAAACTTACACAGTACTGTATGTCAGTTATATCTCAATAAAAGTGGTAGAAAAAAGTCAGTCACTTTCCTATATAACAGCAATTAACAAGTGGAATCTGAAATTGAAAACACATCATTTACATTAGTAACCCTCAAAATGAGATACTTGGGTATAACTCTAATAAAATACGTACAGTATACAAAAAAAGTTTACGAACTATGTAAGTATGTAAAAGATATATGAGGAAAACTATAAAACTCTGATGAAGGACATCAAAATATAACAAGTAAATGGGGAGATAGCTCATGTTCATGGATAGGAGGACTCAGTATTGTCAAGTCAGTTCTTCCCAATTGGATCTATAGATCCAACACAAAGTCAAAATCTGAGCAAGTGATTTTGTGAATATCAACAAATGGATTCTAAAATTTATATGGAGAGACAGAAGACCCAATATTCAAACACAGTATTTGGAGAAGAACAGAGTTGGAGGATTGACACACCTGACTTCAAATCTTACTGTAAAGCTACAACAATGTGGGATTGTTGAAAGGTTAGACAGATAGATCAATAGAACAGAATAGAGAGCCCAGAAATAGACCCATACAAATATAGTCAATTGACAAAGGCTAAAGGCAATACAATGGAGCAAAGATAATCTTTTCAACAAATGGTGCTGAAACAACTGGACATCTGTATGCAACAAAACAGACCTAGACATAGACCTTACACTCTTTACAAAAATTAACTGAAAATGGATCATAGACCTAAATGTAAAATGCAAAACTATAAAACTCCTGGAAGATAACATAGAAGAAAACCTAGATGACATTGGGTATGGTGGTGACTATTTATTTATTTATTTATTTATTTATTTATTTATTTATTTATGATGACTCTTTAGATATAACACCAAAGACATGATTCATGAAAGAAATAATTTTTAAGCTGTACTTCATTAAAATTAAAAATTCCTGAGAATTCCCTGACAGTCTGGTGGTTAGGACTCTGCGCTTTCACTGCCGAAGGCCTGGGTTCGATCCCTGGTTGGGGAGCTAAGATTCCACAAGCTGAGCAGCGTGGCCAAAAAAAAAAAAAAAAAAAAAAAAATTAAAAACTTCTGTTCTGCTAAAGTCTATGTCAAGAGAATAAGAATACAAGCCACAGACTGGGAGAAAGTATTTGCAAAGGACACATTTGATAAAGGACTATTATCCAAAATATACAAAGAACTCTTCAAACTGTTGAAACAATAAAAAAAATGAACAACCTGTTTAAAAATTGGGCAAAAGGCCTGAACTGACACATCATCAAAGAAGATACACAGAGGGTGAGTAGCATATGAAAAGATGTTCAAAATCATATGTCATTAGGGAATTGCAAATTAATTAATGAGATTACCCTACACACCTATTAGAATGGCCAAAATCTCGAATGCTGACAACATCAAATGCTGGTGAGGTTGTGGAGCAACAGAAATCCTTCATTCATTGATGGTGGAATGCAAAAAGGTACAGCCACTTTGGAAGATAGTTTGGCAGTTACAAAACTAAATGTACTCTTACCGTACAATCCAGTGATTGCACTCTTGGGTATTTACCCAAAGGAGTTGACAACTTATGTCTACACAAAAACCTGCACACAATGTTTATAGTAGCTTTCTTCATAATTGCCAAAACTTGGTAGCAACCAAGATGCCCTTCAGTAGGTAAATGGGTAAATAAACTGTAGCATGCAATGGAATATTATTTAACACTAAAAAGAAATAAGGTATCAAGCCATGAAAAGATATAAAGGAACCTTAAATGCGTATTGCTAAGAGAAATAATCTATCCTGTAAGGGTCCGTACTCTTTGATTCCAATTGTATGACATTCTGGAAAAGGTGAAACTATGCAGACAGTAAAAAGTTTAGTTTTTCCAGGGATTAGGGGATAGGAAGGATGAATAGGCAGGATACAGAGGGTTTGGTTTTTAGGGTAGTGAAACTATTCTCTAATATACTACAATGGTGGATACATGTCATTGTAGTACATCTGCCAAAACTCATAGAATGTACATCATCAAGAGTGAATGCTAATGTCAGCTGTGGACTTGGTGATAATGATGTGTCAGTCAGTATAGGTTCATCAGCTGTAACAAATGCACCACCCAAGAAAGGGATGTTCATAGTGGGAGAAGTTATACATGTGTGTGGACAGAAGTATATGACAACTCACTGTTCTTTCTGCTAAATTTTAGAGTGAGCCAAAATCTGCTCTAAAAAAAAAAGTTTAATTTTAAAAATGAAAAGCAACCTAAAAAAAAAAAACCTTAAATTTATAAAAAGAAAATAAACTAGGCAGTAAAAATATTTTTTGTTTTTCTTACGGGTACCTACAGTGTTTCTATTCAAGTCCTCTACTGACACTGGGTTTTCCAACCTGAGGTTGAGAAAATAACCTAATCTCCTTCTTAATTGAATCACAATCTTATTTGCAATGAACAGGTAGCACCAGTCCTTCATAAAAAAGGTGAGGGAGGGGATAGTAGTTGTTCAGAAGGCGATCAGTGGGCGAGATTCATTTGCCTTCATTCAGTGCCCATGATAGATCAAAGGCTACAAGCCAAATTCAGGTACCTACAGACTCCATGCCTTTTCTGTGAGTACTGAAGATGAAAAAGCCTTGTTTGGTTTTATGTGAGGATTTCCCCCCTCATCACTCCTCAGAAAATGAAGGATATCTATCCTCTCATTTAGGAAATGAGTGCTTATAATAGAAAGTTATTTTTAGTCAGCTGTTACAGTTAGGTGATTTATGTCACCTCTGACCTGCTTTCTGATAACACATGACTTCATTCATGGCTCTGGAGATGACCTGTGTACACTGACCTGGCATAAACCTGGAGTGTTAAGTCATTTTAGTGACAGTTGTTGGAGAGAGGATTGACCTCCCACTATAAGTCTGTCTACAGTGAGGTTCTGTAAAGCAGCTGCATTCCTAGTGAGGCCTGGTTAAGTTTATCCCACTATTAGTTTCTTCAGTATTACTCATCTTTCTCAAAAGGAAAGAGGTTTTTCTAGCATGTAGAGTATCTGGCTTGTAATGGCTACTGAGCTGAAATAATATGCATATACTAATGGCTGCTCATTTGTTTGTTTCCCTTCTCTTCATTTACTGACTCATTCTTGGAGGTTGGAGTAGTTATGCCTTTCTGGTCAGCTGACAATTGAGCTTTCTTAGAAATGACACTTTCACATCTCCAAGTGTAAGAAGTTAATGCTCCAGTTTTCATTTAGCTTTTCATCCACTCAGAGTCAATGAAGAATCAAGACATTCAGTGTTGATTCCCATGGCCTATGAAGCTGAGTCAACTTGGCACCAAGGGCTTTTCTCAAACATTCTTCTCTAAAGGCAGGGTCAGTGGCTCCTTTTTTTCCAAACTCCACTTTGCTCAATGGTGATTTTATAAACTCTCAATTTAGTCACAATTAATATGCTTTTAGAGGAGTTTTTTTCCTTGGGAGTTTTTTGATGATTTTTAGTTTGTCATATGATTAAAAATGTATGACCAAACTTTATAGCAAAATGATGCTTACCTGCTTGCAATCTTCTCTTTTAGAAGAACTGGTAGTTGACAACTGACTCCTTTTTTATTTTGGTTTCTGCAACACAGGGGTAGCTAGGTAACTTTAATCCCTTCAACAAGAGGACAGTCAACAACAACAACAAATTCCTGCTCTCTTTAGATTTGTATATTCCATCTAGAAGATCTAGCAAATAAAAAATGATTTAAAACATTTTTTTTTTAATATGCAGTTCTATGTAGACTAGACCACCTTTTACATCTCTGGAACATGGCATCAAATATTTTTTAATAATGCAGCCATTTCTTCAACATTATGATATGCTTGTTCTTAAGAAATTAACTTATAAGCAGCAATAGGTGTTTGCTATCTCCAGGAAATATTTGAAAATCCAGTTTAATTTGAAAATGATAATTTTATGAAAATATTATATCAAAATTTTGTTATTAAAATATCTATTTGGCTTTCTTATTTATTTATATGACTCTCCAGTCTTAAGTGTGATTGGATATACAGCTGTTTATACTAAATGTTTTATTTATTTAGGGGAGAAATGTATTTACATTCTGTCATCGTGGTCATTACTTGAAAGTTTAACCTCATACTTTAATTTTTAAATAACTTCAATGTCACAAAAATATTTTATATAATTTTCACATAAAGTTTTGAAAATTAAAAAAAGACCCTTTCATCTTTCACTTTTCATTTCTTTCATCAAATTTCCACCATGATGTTTCTTTCTAGCTACTGCCAAAGTTAATAGTTACATTTTCTCCAGTAGCAAGTAGCAGAGTTGCAGAGATTTTTTTAAAAAATTTATTTTATTGAAGTATAGTTGATTTACACTGTTGTGATTTGCAGACTTTTAACAATTGCCTAAAGCCTTAAAATAAAAAAATCCCTTATTTAAGAATCATGCGAATAGCCAGAGCTTATACACAGGAGGTATACATGAGTGTGGCTCTGCTGAAGTTTACTGAAATATTTCCAAGTTAGCGGGGGAATTCTGCTGCCCTAAGACTCCCTGGCTCCCTTGCCATGACTCCCTGAACCTCCCCACAGTCCTGCAGCTAAAATAGGTGGCCTCTTAGACCCTCCTCCAGCACTATTACCCATGCTTTGACATGCCAGCTGTTAAATATTTTGATTATCATTCATGTGTATAGCCAGAGAATCATCATTTATTTGTCTTAACGATGTTTACTAAATTGTTTTTAAGAGTACCTTAGATAGAAGTATTTTATGTCATGTTAGTGACACTTCCAATTTTGTAAAATGCATAACTTGCTTTTAGCAATCTAGGTAAATAGAACTGGAGTTTTCCTACATATTCTGAAATCATTTTCATATACTTTTCTATTTTAAGGAAAACAATAAAATTAGAAACTTTGGGAAATTTGTGGGGTTTTCTAGTCACTTTCCTTTGCCTTTTTATTGGAAATAGGGTTTAAGGAAATTTCCTTGTTAACATTTTTAGGATGAAAAATGTAGACAGTATTTTAAGTGAGGTAGTGTTGCTTTTTAAAAACAGTGATACAGCAAATGTTGGCAGTTTTATAATATAGTATAAAATTTCATTTTATACAGTTTGCTGTCTCATCAAGCATTAGAAATTTTCTCACTGATCCTTTGGTGTTTGTATTAATGTTATTAACATAATGGCATTAAGCCTTAGCTCGTATGACTAATAGCATCTGTGCCTGAAGATATTCTTTGGGCTATGAATAATTTATATAATAATTAATGGTGAAAAATTCGTTCTTTTGCTTCCCATCTGTCTTAAAGAAATGGGAAGATGGGGTTAATATACACCTAATAATTTTCCTAAAATGTAAAGAAAATGAACTCATTTTTTAAATATCTGGGTTAATGTTATAGATTTGAAGCAGTTTTTTTTTTTTTTTTTTTAAATAAAGCTTTTACAGTCTACCAAGTTATAGATCCTCAATCTATGGCTATTATAAATGGATATAATTAGCAATTCGGTCTAAATGAACCATGGTAGTAGCCTCATTACTCTGAAAAGTCTGTTACATCAGTTTATAATATGAAATTACCAAATCTAAAGGAATAGAATATACATTGTAAAATAATTTTGGGGGGGGATCAGTAAGCATTGTGATTATGAGTTTACAGTTGTCTATTACAATTTGAGGATTATTCATTATAAAGTTTTTTTTAAATTTATTTTATTTATTTGGTTGTGCTGGGTCTGAATTGTGGCAGGCAGGCTCCTTAGTTGTGGCTCTCGGGCTCCTTAGTTGTGGCATGCACGTGGGATCTAGTTCCCTGACCAGGGATCGAACCCGGGCTCTCTGCATTGGGAACTTGGAGTCTTAACCACTGCACCAGCAGGGAAGTAAGTTCCCATTATAAAGTTTTAATACTATATGAGGGTATTTAAATTGGGATAATCCTACCAGTGTAATTTTGCTCATGTTTTTATACCTTATTCATTGTGTAATACCTCTTTTTTTATACATGTATTTGTTCTATCTGTATCAAACTAGACGATAGATCTAAGTCATAGAATCATAACACCTTAAACCTGGTTTGAAACAGAGATGATACAATTCAACATTTTATAGACTTCTCAAACCTCAGTTTCCTTAAGTGATTGGTTGGCTCAAGATCATGAAGTTATGGAGGATTAGTGGCAGAATTAGAACCTGAGATGGATTTGTACATTGGTTATCTCTTCTACCTTCTGACTTCCTTAGTTTGCTTGTGGGTTTATGAGAATGATGGGTGAGAAGTTTCTTCTGAGATTCAGCTCAAAGCCTTGCTCCTAATAGAAATATTGTCCTGCAGTCAACTATAGAAATTCCGTCGCCAAAACCTAAAGTTCCTTGTGTGGAGAAAAAGGAACAGATGAACCATAGAATCAGTGTACACATTTTTCTTCACCTCTTTCTTCTTCTCTGCCCCTTTTCTTTCCTCCACTACACAGAATTTCTAGAAGGGATCCCTAAAATGCTTAAACATTGGGAATGGCAGTTCTGTTATAAAGAATTATGTTTCCTATTTTAGTGGATAAAAGATAAACTATATCCTCTATTGGCTTTTCAGAGTTAAGACATTGGGCACATCTCCATTGGTTAATTATAGCCCAGTTTCTGACAGTTTCTGACCAAGTATTAGCAAGTGTCAGAGTGTGATAGAAATGTTTGCATTTCAGATGCAAGAAATTATATATGCTTGTTCTGCTTGATTTTTACTCGGTATTTTCTTTTAATGTGGAATTTCCGTCTCATTTTTTCAAAATATCTATTCCTTCATAACTTTGGTTGCTTGTTTGTTTCTGGAAGGTATATAAGTTGATAATCTATACACAATGCCAAGTGAATTTATACCTGCACCTCTACATTTCTGTTTGGTTCTTAATTTCTTTGTGCAATAGAAATACTATGTCAAACAGTTTATAACTATCTAATATTTCAGCTTTGTTTGGCAATTTTAGTTCTATAAAGACTTCACTAGAAACAATCTTGTTTGGTGTATATATTTTTATCTTAGTGGAATTTGTTCTGTAAACGCGCACTGAATGTTTCCTTGGAGTCACTGCTTTCTCTATGTTAGGAAGAGCAGGGAGTAAATATGCATGAGGATTTGCTTTAGTTTTCTTCTTAGAACTTTAACTCCTGTAGTGTTTTTGGTTTTCTTTTTTTGTTTTGCTTTTTGCTTTTTAATTAATTTATTTTATTTATTTATTTTATTTTTGGCTGTGTTGGGTCTTCTTTACTGTGCTCGGGCTTTCTCTAGTTGTGGCGAGCGGGGGCTACACTTCATTGCAGTGCGCGGGCTTCTCATTGCAGTGGCTTCTCTTGTTGCAGAGCACAGGTTCTAGGCATGCGGGCTTCAGTAGTTTTGGCACACGGGCTCGGTAGTTGTGGCCCATGGGCTTAGTTGCTCCTCGGCATGTGGGATCTCCCCAGACCAGGGCTCGAACCAGTGTCCCCTGCATTGGCAGGTGGATTCTTAACCACTGTGCCACCAAGGAAGTCCCTGTTTTTTTTGTTTTGGGTTTTTTTTTTTTTAAGCATTAATAGAACAGCCATTGCTGCCAAGTAGCTGACATTCTGAAATAGCATTTCCCTTTGGGCACCTTACAGTTGGGATCATTTACTTGCAGAGAGAGAGAGTAAGCATGAGTGCAGGCTTGTTGTGGCGCGGTGGGGTGGGGAGAGGAAAGAGAGAGGAGAACTGAGTTGTGGGTATATCCTGCTGAGGCCAGTAACCTGCTGTTCAGCGAACTTCCAGTCTGACCCCATTTAGACCTGGAGGAGGATCACATCAAGTAGGGGAGCAGCTGAGGGGGCGTGACAACAGCAAGGAGACACCCATCGCTGGGAAGCTTTGAAGAGATGTGCAATGATGATGGATGATTAGCACCAAGGGGAAAGGACAGCCTAGATCCGGCAAGATAAACATAGTGCCCTGTTCATGATGGAAGCATTTATTTAATGTCTTGATCAGGAAAATATCCATTTATTGAAAGGATAATGTATTTAAGACCCCCCCAAAAGATTTCTGTACATGATACCTAGCGTGCATTGATGTATATACATGTTTACAGGTAGAGTGACTGGTTTTGTAAAGAAAAGTTTTGTTCCATTTTTGAAGGAGAGTGTCTGCTACTAGGATTTGAAATACAGAATAATTTACCTGTCAACAAAATGAAATGTATTCTTCATTGAATCTCCTACAAGCTGTTGGAGGCCATGAAGCATGGCAGTTAAGAGCACAGGCTCTGAAGGCCTGCCACCTACAAAGTGTGTGCTAAGGAACATGACTGAAAGTATTTTGAAGATTAAACGACTAAGAATGCATTCAATAAATCTTAGCTATTTTTATTGTCACTCTTATTTTTTCATCTACATTCTGGAAAATATTGCAGAAAGATATTATCCTTTTAAAACAGTGAATAGTTGATGAAGATAAAATACCAGAATAAGCTTCAATTTAGGGAAACAAAAGAAAAATCTGTCTTCGAACCACATTATCCTCAGAAAGATGGTGATGTTAACTGTGAGGTTTATTTCGTTCAATTAAAAATGTAGATATGTGTGTGGGAGTGAAAACTTTTCAATGTGCTCATAGGCTTTCATTCTTAAATTTCTCTCTTTTTTTTGTTTTTGTTTTTGTTTTTGCTTTTTTTTGTTTATTTGTTTTTCTGGCTCTTACCTTAACTTCTGTCTTTGGCAGCAGTTACCCTTTAGGTTTATTCTGTTTTGCCTTCTAAATGATTTGTTTTTTCCTTTATAATCTCAGTATATCAGGTTAGAGGGAAAACTCAGTGTATCAGCAGACTGATAATGTTTTACATTTTCTTTGAGACTACTTACCACAGCATCCTAAATAGTATTATTAACGTTCTCTTTCAAAAGAGGTACCCAAGCATATGAGTCATGACTGTAGTGATTCCTGAATGTTATCATGTTGGAGACTTTCCAAAACTGAACAAAGCCAAGATCACTGACCGTTGAAGAACTGTGTTCTAACAGGAGTCTTGTGGTCTCTTACAGGTGTACATTCTATTTGTTGGGATGGCCTCTTTCTATAAGGGGGCTCTTTGGGGCATAGAAAACTGGAACTTCATGTTCTCCTTGATAATTTGCCAGCTTGGTTCCCAGCCAATCAGATAACTGCTTGCAGTGACAGGCATTTCTCTAGGACTCCCCATCTTGTGTCTTTCTTTAGAGGGCAGTTGCACTAAGCCTGCTCACACCATTCTGAGCCAAGGGCACTGCTGTCCTGAATGCCCCGCAGTATAGATAAAAAATCCCATACCAACCAAGTTCTGATAAAACTCTGAGTGTAAAGAATACATTAACCACTTAGGTTTTATATTACTATTTTAAACAGAAAACAGGAAGGCAAGTGCTTCCTTCCTTCCTCAGTGTTTGGTACATAAGTTGCTAAACCCAGCCTTAGGAATCTAAGGATATACAATGACCCTCTTCTAGTCTTACCAATGCTTCTTTGACCTTTTTTAAAATCACAAGGTAAAAGCAATTATACTCCAATAAAGATGTTAATGAAATATCTTGTGAGGGTTTTTTTTGTCTCCAACCCTAACCTCCTGAACTTTACCTGTCTGATAATTATTTATTTGGAATGCATGGATTCCTCAAATACATGATGTCAAAAATTTATTTTGTCATTTCAAATTCCTTTATAGAATTTTCTCTGATTAATACCATCATTCTTCCAGGCAACCAAGCTCAAAGCTTTATTACTATAATTGAGTCTTTCTTTTTCTCCCTACATCTAGAGTGTTACTAATATCCACCCATTTCTTAATCAGTAATATTTCTTTGCTTGATCATTTTATTTCATTTCCTCTGCCAGCATCTTGTTCAGACTTATCACTTAACATCTGAACTGCGGCAAGCCAATATCTTTTTTTTTTTTTTAAGATTTATTATTTATTTAATTGTTTTTGGCTGCATCAGGGCTTGGTTGCTGCACACGGGATCTTCATTGAGGCATGCAGGATCATTTGTTGCAGCGCGTGGGCTTCTCTCTAGTTCTGTGTGTGGGTTTTCTCTAGTTGTGGCGCATGGGCTCTGTAGTTCACGACATGCGGGCTCTAGTTGAGGCGCTCAAGCTCAGTGGTTGTGGGGTGTGGGCTTAGTTACCCCGCAGCACGTGGGTTCTTAGATCCCTGACCAGAGATTGAACCCACGTCCGTTGCCTTGTAAGGCAGATTCTTTTCCTTTTTTTTTTTTTTTTTAAGTTTTTAGATCTTCTCTTTTAATTTTTTTTATACAGGAGGTTCTTATTAGTTATCTGTTTTATACATATTAGTCTATATATGTCAATCCCAATCTCCCAATTCATCCCACCAAGACACACGCACCCCCCACCACCCGCTTTCCCCACTTGGTGTCCATACGTTTGTTCTCTACATCTGTGTCTCATGCAAACCGGTTCATCTGTACCATTTATCTAGATTCCACACGTATGCATTAATATACAATATTTGTTTTTCTCTTTCTTACTTCACTCTGTATGACAGTCTCTAGGTCCATCCACGTTACTACAAATGACCCAATTTTGTTCCTTTTTATTGCTGAGTAATATTCCGTTGTATATATGTACCACATCTTCTTTATCCATTCGTCTTTCGATAGGCATTTAGGTTGCTTCCATGACCTGGCTATTGTAAATAGTGCTACAGTGAACACTGGGCTGCATGTGTCTTTTTAAACTGTGGTTTTTCTCTGGGTATATGCCCAGCAGTGGAATTGCTGGGTCATATGGTAATTCTGTTTTTAGTTTTTTAAGGAACCTCCATACTGTTCTCCATAGTGGCTGTATCAATTTACATTCCCACCAGCAGTGCAAGAGGGTTCCCTTTTCTCCACACCCTCTCCAGCATTTGTTGTTTGTAGATTTTTCTGATGATGCCCATTCTAACTGGTGTGAGGTGATAACTCATTGTAGTTTTGATTTACATTTCTCTAATAATTAGTGATGTTGAGCAGCTTTTCATATGCCTCTTGGCCATCTGTATGTCTTCTTTGGAGAAATGTCTATTTAGGTCTTCTGCCCATTTTTTGATTGGGTTGTTTGTTTGTTTTAATATTGAGCTGCATGATGTGTTTATATATTTTGGAGATTAATCCTTTGTCCGTTGATTCGTTTGCAAATATTTTCTCCCATTCTGAGGGCTGTCTTTTCATCTTGTTTATAGTTTCCTTTACTGTGCAAAAGCTTTTAAGTTTCATTAGGTCCCATTTGTTTATTTTTATTTCCATTACTCTAGGAGGTGGGTCAAAAAATATCGTGCTGTGATTTATGTCAAAGAGTGTTCTTCCTATGTTTTCCTCTAAGGGTTTTATAGTGTTTGGCCTTACATTTAGGTCTTTTATCCATTTTGAGTTTATTTTTGTGTATGGTGTTAGGGACTGTTCTAATTTCATTCTTTTACATGTAGCTGTCCAGTTGTCCCAGCACCACTTATTGAAAAGACTGTCTTTTCTCCATTGTATATCCTTGCCTCCTTTGTCATAGATTAGTTGACCGTATGTGTGTGGGTTTATCTCTGGGCTTTCTATCCAGTTCCATTGATCTATATTTCTGTTTTTGTACCAGTACTATACTGTCTTGATTACTGTAGCTTTGTAGTATAGTCTGAAGTCAGGAAGTCTCGTTCCTCCAGCTCTGTTTTTTCTTCCCTCAAGATTGCTTTGGCTATTTGGGGTCTTTTGTGTCTCCATACAAATTTTAAGATTTTTTATTCTAGTTCTGGAAAAAATGCCATTGGTAGTTTGATAGGGATTGCATTGAATCTGTAGATTGCCTTGGGTAGTATAGTCATTTTCACAATATTGATTCTTCCACTCCAAGAACATGGTATATCTCTCCATTTGTTTATGTCATCTTTGATTTCTTTCATCAGTGTTTTACAGTTTTCTGAGTACAAGTGTTTTACCTCCTTAGGTAGGTTTATTCCTAGGTATTTTATTCTTTTTGTTGCAATGGTGAATGGGATTGTTTCCTTAATTTCTCTTTCTTATCTTTCATTGTTAGTGTATAGGAATGCAAGAGATTTCTGTGCATGAATTCTGTATCCTGCTACTTTACCATATTCATTGATGAGCTCTAGTAGTTTTCTGGTGGCATCTTTAGGATTTTCTACGTATAGTGTCATGTCATCTGCAAACAGTGACAGTTTACTTCTCTTTTCCAATTTGTATTCCTTTTATTTCTTTTTCTTCTCTGATTGCCGAGGCTAGGACTTCCAAAATTATGTTGAATAATAGTGGTGAGAGTGGACATCCTTTTCTTGTTCCTGATTTTAGAGGAAATGGTTTCAGTTTTTCACCATTGAGAATGATGTTTGCTGTAGGTTTGTCATATAAGGCCTTTATTATGTTGAGGTAGGTTCCCTCTATGCCCACTTTCTGCAGAGTTTTTATCATAAATGGGTGTTGAATTTTGTCTAAAGCCTTTGCTGCATCTATTTAGATGACCACATTGTTTTTTTCTTCAGTTTGTTAATATGGTGTATCACATTGATTGATTTGCATACACTGAAGAATCCTTGCATCCCTGGGATAAATCGCACTTGATCATGGTGTATGATCCTTTAATGTGTTGTTGGATTCTGTTTGCTAGTATTTTGTTGAGGTTTTTTGCATCTATATTCATCAGTGATACTGGTCTGTAATTTTCTTTTTT
>NW_006792736.1:332496-339995 GCF_000442215.2 Lipotes vexillifer
CCGTATCCCCTGCATCGGCAGGCGGACTCTCAACCACTGCGCCACCAGGGAAGCCCTGTAATTTTCTTTTTTTGTAGTATATTTGTCTAGTTTTGGTATCAGGGTGATAGTGGCCTCGTGGAATGAGTTTGGGAGTGTTCCTTCCTCTGCAATTTTTTGGAAGAGTTTGAGAAGCATGGGTGTTAGCACTTCTCTAAATGTTTGATAGAATTCACCTGTGAAGCCATCTGGTCCATGGACTTTTGTTTGTTGGAAGATTTTTAATCACAGTTTCAATTTATTTCTTCCTGGTTCAGTCTTGCAAGGTTATACCTTTCTAAGAATTTGTCCGTTTCTTCCAGGTTGTCCATTCTATTGGCATAGAGTTGCTTGTAGTAGTCTCTTATGATGCTTTGTATTTCTGCGGTGTCTGTTTTAACTTCTCCTTTTTCATTTCTAATTTTGCTGATTTGAGTCCTCTCCCTCTTTTTCTTGATGAGTCTGGCTAAAGGTTTATCAATTTTGTTTATCTTCTCAACGAACCAGCTTTCAATTTTATTGATCTTTGCTATTGTTTTCTTTGTTTCTATTTCATTTATTTCGGCTCTGAGCTTTATGATTTCTTTCCCTCTACTAACTTTGGGTTTTGTTCTTCTTTCTCTAGTTCCTTTAGGTTTAAGGTTAGATTGGTTATTTGAGATTTTTCGTCTTTCTTGCGGTAGGATTGTACTGCTATAAACTTCCCTCTTAGAACTGCTTTTGCTGCATCCCATAGGTTTTGGATCTTCGTGTTTTCATTGTCATTTGTCTCTAGGTATTTTTTTGATTTCTTCTTTGATTTCTTCAGTGATCCCTTGGTTATTTAGTAATGTATTGTTTAGCCTCCATGTGTGTGTGTTTTTTGTGTTTTTTCCCTGTAATTTATTTCTAATCTCATAGCGTTATGGTCGGAAAAGATGCTTGATATGATTTCAGTGTTCTTAAATTTACTGAGGCTTGATTTGTGAGCCAAGATGTGATCTATCCTGGAGAATGTTCCATGTGCACTTGAGAAGAAAGTATAATCTGCTGTTTTTGGATGGAATGTCCTATAGATATCAATTAAATCTGTCTGGTCTGTTGTGTCATTTAAAGCTTATGTTTCCTTATTAATTTCCTGTGTAGATGATCTGTCTGTTGGTGTAAGTGAAGTGTTAATTCCCCTACTATTATTGTGTTACTGTCGATTTCCTCTTTTATAGCTGTTAGCAGTTTCCTTATGTATTGAGGGGCTCCTATGTTGGGCACATATATATTTATAATTGTTATGTCTTCTTTTTGGATTAATCCCTTGATCATTATGTAGTGTCCTTCCTTGTCTCTTGTAACGTTCTTTATTTTAAAGTCTACTTTATCTGATATGAGTATTGCTACTCCAGCTTTCTTTTGATTTTCATTTACATGGAATATCTTTTTCCATCCCCTCACTTTCAGTCTGTTGGTGTCCCTAGGTCTGAAGTGGGTCTCTTGTAGACAGCGAATATATGAGTCTTCTTTTTGTGTCAGTTCAGCCAGTCTGTGTCTTTTGTTGGAGTGTTTAATCCATTCACATTTAAGGTTATCATTTATATGTATATTCCTATTACCATTTTCTTAATTGTTTTGGGTTTGTTTTTGTAGGTCCTTTTCTTCTCTTGTGTTTCTCACTTCGAGAAGTTCCTTTAGCATTTGTTGTAAAGCTGGTTTGGTGGTGCTGAATTCTCTTAGCTTTTGTTTGTCTGTAAAGCTTTGGATTTTTTGCTGATTCTGAATGAGATCCTTGCCGAGTAGAGTAATGTTGGTTGTAGGATCTTCCCTTTAAATATGTCATGCCACTCCCTTGTGGCTTGTAGAGTTTCTGCTGAGAAATCAGCTGTTAACCTTATGGGAGTTCCCTTGTATGTTGTCATTTTTCCCTTGTTGCTTTTAATAATTTTTCTTTGTCTTTAATTTTTGTCAGTTTGATTACTGTGTGCCTTGGCATGTTTCTCCTTTGGTTTATCCTGTATGGGACTCTCTGTGCTCCCTGGACTTGCGTGGCTATTTCCTTTCCCATGTGGAGGAAGTTTTCTACTATAATCTCTTCAAATATTTTCTCAGGTCCTTTGTCTCCCTCTTCTCCTTCTGGGACTCCTATAATGCAAATGTTGGTGAGTTTAATGTTGTCCCAGAAGTCTCTTAGACTGTCTTCATTTCTTTTCATTCTTTCTTCTTCCGCAGCAGTGAATTCCACCATTCTGTCTTCCAGGTCACTTATGTGTTCTTCTGCCTCAGTTATTCTGCTCTTGATTCCTTCTAGTGTATTTTTCATTTCAGTTATTGAATTGTTCATCTCTGTTTGTTTGTTCTTTAATTCTTCTAGGTGTTTGTTATTTAATTCTTTTAGGTCTTTCTTAAACATTTCTTGCATCTTCTCAATCTTTGCCTCCATTCTTCTTTCAAGGTCCTGGATCATCTTCTCTCTCATTATTCTGATTCTTTGTCTGAAAGGTTGCCTGTCTCCACTTGATGTACTTGATTCTCTGGGGTTTTATCTTGTTCCTTCATCTGGTACATAGTCCTCTGTCTTTTCATTTTGTCTATCCTTCTGTGAATGTGGTTTTCATCCCACAGGCTGCAGGATTGTCATTCTTCTTGCTTCTGCTTTCTGCTTTCTGGTGGATGAGGCTATCTAAGACACTTTTGCAAGCTTCTTGATGGGTGGAGTGGTGGTCGGTAGAGCTGGGTGTTGCTCTATTGGGCAGAGCTCAGTAAAACTTTAATCTGCTTGTCTGCTGATGGGTATGGCTGGGTTCCCTCCCTGTTGGTTGTTTGGCCTGAGGCAACCCAACTCTGGAGCCTACCTGGGCTCTTTGGTGGGGCTAATGGCGACTCTGGGAGGGCTCATTACAAGGAGTACTTCCCAGAACTTCTGCTGCCAGTGTCCTTGTCCCTATGGTGAGCTACAGCCAGCCCCCGCCTGTGCAAGAGACCCTCTAACACTGGCAGGTAGGCCTTTTTCAGTCTCATGAGGTCACTGCTCCATCCCCCTGTGTCCTGATGCACACACTGCTTTGTGTGTGCCCTCCAAGAGTGGAGCCTCTGTTTCCCCCAGTCCTGCCGAAGTCCTGCAATCAAATCCCGCTAGGTTTCAAAGTCTGATTCTCTGGGAATTCCTCCTCCTGTTGCTGGACCCCCAGGTTGGGTAACCTGATGTGGAGCTCAGAACTTTCATTCCAGTGGGTGGACTTCTGTGGTATAATTGTTCTCCAGTTTGTGATTCACCCACTCAGTGGTTATGGGATTTGATTTTATTGTAATTGCGCCCCCCTACCATCTCATTGTGGCTTTTCCTTTGTCTTTGTATGTAGGGTATCTTTTTTGGTGAGTTCCAGTGTCTTTCTGTCGATGATTGTTCAGCAGTTAGTTGTGATTCCAGTGTTCTCTCAGGAGGAAGTGAGCACACATCCTTCTACTCCACCATCTTGAACCAATCTCCTGTAAGGTGGATTCTTTACCGCTGGACCACCAGGGACGTCCCAAGACAATATCTTATATGTAATGATTTAGAACCCCTAAACCTACTACATCACACCCACTAGGATGGCTTTAAAAAAAGAGACAATAACAAGTGTTCAAGAGGGTGTGGAAAAAATGGAACTCTCACACAGTTGCTTATGGGAATGTAAAATGGCACAGAGACTTTGTAAAAACAGTTTCGCAGTCTTCAAAAGGTTAAACATAGAATTATCATATGACCTTGCAATTCTACTCCTAGGAATTTTCCTCCCAAGAGAATTGAAAACATATGTCCATACAAAAACTTATAAACAATGAACACACATGTTCAAAGCAGCATTATTCACAGTAGCCTTAAGGTGGAAGCAACCCATGTCTATCAACAGATAAATGGACAACCAAAATGTGGTATATACATATAATGGAATACTCTTCTTCCTTAACAAGGAAGGAAATTCTGACACATGTTACAACATGGGTGAATCTTGAAGACATTATGCTAGGTGAAATAAACCAGTCACAAAAGAACAAATATGATTCTGTATGAGGTACCTCGAATGTCAAATTCATAGAGACCAAAAGTAGAATTGTGTTTGCCAGGGGCTTGGGATAGGAGAGAATGGGGAGTTGTTTAATGGGTATAGAGTTTTGTTTCAGAAAATGAAAAAGTTCTAGAGATGGTTGTGATGGTTGCACGACAATGTGAATGTGCTTAATGCCACAGAGTTATACATTTAAAATATGGTTAAATTAGTGAATTTTATGTTACACATATTTTACCGCAATAGAAAAAGACTTGTAAATGAATGTTCATAGTAGCATTATTTATAATACCCCAAATGTAGAAATAACCCAAATATTTATCATGAATAGATAGAGTGTGGTACATCTATACAGTGGGATATTAGACATAAAAAGGAAGTACTGATACACACTAAGACATAGATGAACTTTGGAAACATTATGCTCAGTGAAAGAAATCAGAAACAAAAAGCCAAATTTTTCATGATTTAATATATCTGAAATATCCAGAATAGGCAAATCCCTAGAGAGAGAAGGTCAATTAGGTGGAGGAGCGATGAATGAGGACTGACTCCTAATGGGTACTGGAATTATTTCAGGAGTGATGAAATTGTTCTGGAATTTGATAGTGGCAATAATAGCACAACTTTTTGAATATACTGAACCCACAGATTTATGTGCTTCAGAATGATGAATTCTATGGTATGTGAATTATATCTCAATTTTTAAAAACGCTAAATCTTAATACATGACTTTTATGATGCCATGTTGCTAAAAAAAAATGGCATGCCCCAGTCTCAGCTTACTATTTCTAGCTATGTAACTGAGAAAATTAAGTGACCCCCCCCCCACCTTCTGACTCTGTAAAATAGGGATAATAATAATTACCTCTCCAGATGTTTGTGTTAAATGAGCTAATGTATGTAGTGCTTTAGCATGGTGTCTGGCATTTACTAAGAACCCAGTAAATTTACTAAGACCTCTTGGGACATGAGCCTTCAACAGCTTCCAGTACTATTTCAGATACTATTTCCAGATATTTTGGAAAATGGCTCAACTCTTTTGCCATTTTACCAATACTCTTTACATTCCAGGTCAAAACTGCCTCTCCAAATTCTCTTAATGCTCTTTATAGTAACCCTCCCATCAGAATGGGCTTTTTAGGTATCCTTCAGTTTACTTTGCATATTCTTGCAGCTGTGTCTTTTCTTGAAAACATTGCTCGCTCTCTCTATGCCTCTCTCTTTCTCTGAATTTCATCCTGCCCTTAAAACTCAGAAGAAGCCTTTCCTCATGCATTAAACTTTTTCTCTTATTTCAAGATTTTCACTACATCTTTGACCAGTGAAGGCTTACTTTGGTTATATTTTTAAAGTATTTATCTTATCATGTGATCTTTTGAAAGTACGTGTCCAGGTAAATTAAAGCCCCTGAGCACAGGGTCACATGTTATAATGCTTTACCTTTTCCACAGCACTTAACACATTGTCTTGATGTGGTATATTCGGAATAGACATTTGCTATTTATGAGTTAAGTTAGTGCTACATCTCAACAAGTAGAAGGAGTTATGCTAATGATTCTCTATCCTGGCTGCACCTTAGAAACACCTGGGGAGCAAGGCTTCATTTTAGGCCAACAAATCAGAATCTCTGAGCGTGAGGCCTCAACGTTACACCCAGGGTGATAACTATAACCAAGGCTGAGAACTATTATATTCAACAGATGAAGTAATACAAGCCAGTGGGTCTCAAACCTAATTGATTATCACAATCAAGATGTGATCACAAACTGATGTGAGCAGAGATGCTTTGGATATTGCAAACTGCTCTACAAATATTAGACAAATACTGTGGTGCAGTTGGGACTTTCATTGCTTTGAGAAAGATCCTCCAGCCCCGTATTTTTCACAGCCAATGGCATAGTGGAAATATCCAATTATAGGCATCTGAAACCTTTAAATGCTACGCAATAGCTTTCATACCAGATGTACATGCTGTGTTCCTTTTTGCTAACTTAAAAATATTCAAACTGTATCTTTTCCAGGCTGGCCACCATTCAGCAGCAGACCCTCTCAAGATTGTCTACTTGCCCTTGCTCCTGTTGAGTTACCACGGGTGGAAGCAGGAGATGGGCTCCGCAGCAGCCAACAGGCCATGACCCAGGAGGTGCAGTGAGGGATAGAGCTGCTGGTAAGACACTGGGGACAGTTGGTGCTTGTTTGCGAGTGTAAGTTGATTCTCAGTTTAATGGTCAATCTCTCTTACAACCTCCAACGCTAAGTTACTCTGTACTCTCTCAGATACCTCTATTATCTATGCTTAGGATGCATGGCTTAGATTTTAAGGTCTATGAATCCCCTAAAGTTGTGTGCTGACTTTTAAGTACTGATACATACATTTTTTTTTTCCTCTGAAGAAAAGGTAGATTTTCATCAGATCCTTAATGTTTGCTATTTTAATAAAAGAGAGATAAGAGCCATTCAAATATAATAATAAGCATGGAGGAAGGTGCTATCTCTAACCACTTATCACAGTATTTCTCTTCTCCATTCTTACATCACCTATGGCCACTTTGTCTCAATCTTGTTGAGGACCAAAAAAAAGTGCTATTTTGTGGTTATTTGCTGGTCTGAAAGTGAGTACCTCTTGAACCTAGGCAGCTGGGTTTCATGACAGTTTGGCTTCGTAGAAGTAATAGAGAACTAAAGTTTAGAACGACAGATCTCAGGAGAGCCTATGTGATGTTTTTCACGTGATTTTTCTGAAAGTACAAATAGAGATACCGACAGAAACACACTTTTTTCATTATGTTCTTATAGTTAATCTTAATAAAGATTAATTTGTTTTGCTAATGAGTGTCCCAACCTAAAGGGTTTCTTTGGGTTTTTTTAAGGGTTTTTTGTTTGTTTGTTTGTTTGATCACATCACTATCACTTATATAGACATATAGAAGTAGAGAACTGATATATCTTTTTTCCCCAAAATATTTAAGATGAACACTAGAATGAATTCTACTATGTATACCTTTTCCTGTACTGTAAACCAGTTTAAATTGTGGATGCATTGTAGAAAAGAAAATGCAGGTTAGCTAGAGAAAAGGAAGAATGAGGTGGGTTTTTTTTTTTTTTTCCATCTATAACTCTTTAGCGGATAATTTAGCTTTAGTTTCACTGAATCTTGTTTATACATTCAGCATAGCAGATCTTCTAAAAAGCCTGTGTAGCCGTAATCTCTTCCCTCACTCCAGATGCCTGAGGATATAAGTATCCACTCTGCCACTTGATACTTCTTAGAGACTGACCTGGTGCTGAGAAATCCTTTCCAGTGTGTCCTCAGTTAAACTCCCATGATCCCTGGATGTTGCCATTTTCAAGACATAGGGCAAGTGCATCTGCCTAGATTACCTCTCTGCCCTGGGAATTTTAAGTCACTGTGTAAGGGAAAGAGATCTCAGTACAGAAGTAACTCTCAGACTGAAAATT
>NW_006792736.1:340089-346287 GCF_000442215.2 Lipotes vexillifer
TTTCCCTTCTCATGCTGGAAAATCTTAGGTAATTATGAATAAAGCATTCTTTGCTTTTCCCCTCCTGCCTTAGTGGTTGCTTTACCTCTCACTGTGGGGACTGTGGCTACTCATTCTATACTTGGCATTAACATGAGAACTGAGACACATTTTTAAGATAGAATTGTTATCTCTTTAGTGAAGTCATAACATTAGTCAGAAGATTTTCTCTTCTTGGTGGTGAAGGGTAAGTAAGGAAGAGTAAAAGTTTAGGGAAAAGTATAAGATAAATTACTAACAAGAAAAGAGGACAGGAAATTAAAATACTAGCTTTTATTAAAAAAGAAAAAAAAAAGATTTTCAAGTGACTACCGAAGGAGTTCTTCCCTCATATCCAAAAAAGAATCTAATTTTGTATTTAGTTTTTTACAGTTGGATGAGCTCAGCCAAGGATTTATTTTCAGTACTAAATATGCTGGGGGCTCATTTTTAATAATGTCTATTAGCTGTGTGTTCTTGGGAACATGATTTAACCTCTTTAAGCCTTGTTTTATTTGGCAAGGAGGAAAATATGTCAGAGTTAAATAATAATGGAATTATGTAATGTTATATGGTTAATGCGTGCAGGGCCTAGCACATAATAAGTTCTCAATTTTATATTAGCATTTGTTTATTATTATTAATCACTGTTACTAATCTTGCTTTTAGTTTTTTAATAATGAATTCATTCCAAAAGTATTTCTTGACCACCTGTCGAATACCAGGCACTCTTTAGGAACTGGGATGCATTAATGAGGAAAACAAAGTCTCTTATTTATAGAGTGGGAGACAGACATAAATAAAAATGCATAGTATATAGAATACCAAGAAGTGCTAAGCATAAAACTTTTGGTAGAAAAAGGAAATTGGAGGCATGGTGAGTTAGTAATTGAAGATAGAGTAGTCAGAAAAGACCTCAGGATAAAATTATTTTTTAAGTAAAAACATGAAAAAGGAATACACGCATACCATAAAGTTACACGGGGGAAGAGCATTTCAGGTAGATGAGAAATATACTACAAAGCCCTAGAGTAGTTTTTTCAGAGTGATTCAAAGAGAATCAGAACATCGTGTACAGCTTGATCACATATCACCAATAAACATTTACCCAGGTACCCAAGTGAGTGACACAGATAAGAACTTTGGAAGTTCAAAGAATGGCAAGGCCCATCTAGACTAAAACAGGTAGAGAAGACTTCATGAAGGAAGGGGGCAGCTTGTGGTCTGGATCTTGAAGGAGAGGAAGAATTTGGATAGTTGGTAAAAGGGTACAAACCTTCAGTTATAAGATGAATAAAGTCTGAAAATCTGATATATAACATGATGACTATAGTTGATAATACTGTGTTGTATAATTAAAATTTGTTGAGAGCACAACCTAAATGTTCTCACCAAAAAACAAAAACAAAACAAAACAAAAAAACCCCTAAGTGTGTCAAGTGATGGATGCAGTAATTAACTTGATGGGGGGAATTCTTTCACAGTGTATATATCAAATCATCGTATTGTATACCTTATATAGTTTAGTTTTATTTGTCATTATACCTCAATGAAGCCGAAAGAAAAAAAAAAAAAAACTCCAAAGAAAAAGTTCTAGAGTTATTTTCATACAGTTCACAATCACGTAGCCTCACACCATCAGCCATAAAACAAATAAACAATAAGGAATGACATCCCAGAGACAGAAGTGGAGGAGAAACAGCATGAGATGGAATAAAATAAGGATATTGGCTTTAAGGGCAGGGGGTGCACTAGGAAAGGGGCAAGGGCAGGCAACCTTGTACAGAGTTGGCAAGTAGTGGGAAAGGAGATGGAAAAATAGGTGAGGTCAATTTTTATAAAACCCTAAGGCTAGTCTAAAGATTATTACATGCCATCGTACACATATTGAGGAACAACTGGAGAAGATAAGTAACAAGGTAAATTTGGGTCTCTAGCGATATTATTATTTTGACAAGTTGAGAAGAGTAGGGAGATGATGGAAGTTGTTGGAGGAACTTCGGAGTGAGGTTGAGAACATGGATTATGATAATAAAGATAAGGCAGAAAAGGGAAGAGAGATTTGATATATTTTAAAGAAAAATGATGATTTAACTGCTAATAGCACATAGGAGATGAAGAAGAAGTGTCAAAGTTTTCAAGTTTTAAATTGACCAATGAAGTGTTGGCATTATAGGAAATAGGGTACCCAGAGATGATACATGACTTCCCTGAGTTCATGTCATTAGTTATTGGCAGAACCTGGACTAGCTCCACATCTCCATATTGACAGCTCCCCATCCCCTGCTCCCCATGCCATCTGTAGGAAATATTACTGATTTGTATTTTGCCAGACTGCTCGGGGAGAACAGAGTTAGAAGTTTTGTATTTGCCCATTCACACTGCCTTATAGCCATTTTTCTAATTAATGTGGACATTTTTACCCTCTCTCATGAAACAGATCTAAGTTGTTTAGAAAGGGTCAAAGAAGCATTGGTAAAACTGGAAGAGGGTCATTTTATATGCTTAGATTCTCCCACCTATAATAATTATTGATGTTTCCTGATTTTTTTTTTTTTTTTTGCGGTATACGGGCCTCTCACTGTTGTGGCCTCTCCCGTTGCGGAGCACAGGCTCCAGATGCGCAGGCTCAGCAACCATGGCTCACGGGCCTAGCCGCTCCGTGGCATGTGGGATCTTCCCGGACCAGGGCACGAACCCGTGTTTCCCGCATCGGCAGGCGAACTCTCAACCACTGTGCCACCAGGGATGCCCAGTGTTTCCTGATTTTAAATGTCATCTTTCTGTCTCTTCAGTAGTTTGAGATGGAACAGTTATTTCTATCATTGTACCTATTTTCTGTTTATTTTTCAGAAGGAAAATGCCTTTTGCCATCTCAAATTGAAATCACCACCTACATTTTAAAATTAACACTTCAATCATCCCTTCCTTATAGGCCAGTCTTATAAACTGAAATCCATCGTCATTGTTCTAACAAGCCTGATCAATTTATCCTTTGAGTCATAAGACTTTAAACAAAAAAAAGACCCTAGAGATCATCCAAGGCAGTGCTCTTCAAACTGCACCCTTCAAACTATTATTTTTTTCTACCCATCTATTTGTTATTAAATATTTTCTTTTTAATAAAATGTCATTTTCTAAATTATTAGAAGTATACTTAAAAGAGAAAATTTTATTTTTCTATTAACAACAGTGCTACAATTCTTTCTTTATACATTTCTTTACTCTTGCCATTATACATGCCTCATTATAATACAAGTCATGACTGAACCATATGAAAGCAAAATCTTTGTTACCTGTGGTATCTTGTCTTATATGCATGTAAGGCCCAGATTGGTCTCATAGTCTCTGTGTCCCAAGAGAGTGAATTATAGAAGACTGTTGACCTTCTCATGGGGTTCTGCTGAGAACTTTGGCAGTCCCTAATTCACAAATAACACTATTAACACTTTTGGCATCAGTGCCTGTCCACATATAACACATATTTGAGTTTGGAACGAGTCAGCCATGCTAAAATAGACTGCACCCTATGAAAGTTATTTTCACCATTCTTGTGTTTCAGTTTCCCTATCAAAAGGTGAAGTATCAGTTGCCTCTTTTGATCTCATAGGGTATTTTAAGCATAAATGAAAGAGTCTTGGTGAAAACACTTTGTGTTCTGAAAGAAAATTGCAGTGCAACTAAAGGCACTAGAAATGTTTACCCATCGTTAAAGATGTTACTCTAACCAAACCTTTTCTTCAAAGTGTGAAAGTAATTTGTTCTCTTGGCTTTTTTAACATTGAAAAGATTAAGAGAACAAGTAATGGGTTTCTGGGAGAATCTATGATCATATAGTTAATGTTGTATATGTGTATAACAATTTTGTAATTTTCAACCAAGAACACATACAGTCCTTGAATCTTAGTGGTGGTTTTAAATGGACTTTAAAAAGCAAACACAAGGGACTTCTCTGGCAGTCTAGTGCTTAAAATTCTGCGCTTCCACTGCAGGGGACATGGGTTCAATCCCTGGTCAGGGAACTAAGATCCCACATGCCGCACAGTGCAGCCAAAAAAATAAATAAATAAATTAAATAAACAAACAAAAAACAACCTTGGCCATCTTTTCCAGATCTTGAATGCCCCCACACACACACTTGCACATGTACACACCCATCTTTCCTTAAATCTTCCAGCCAGCTTGCTTCTTACTTCATTGAGAACATTGAACTTGTTGGGCAGGAACTTCTACCACTTTCTTTTCCACCCACACCCCCAAATCCAGCTTGTCCACACCTCTACTCATTCTTACCACTCTTAATTTCCTTTCTCCATGAATTAATCATTTCCTAATTGTTCCCTCTGCTTCTGTTCTTTTATTCTTTTTTCCACCTGCTGGTCAAGTTAAAGTGCTCTAGTGTGCTCATTCTTAAATGCAAATATAACCAATTATACTCCCTTCTTAATACCCTTTGATGGATACCTATTGTTGAACTTTGTTAAAGCAGTGGAAGCACCACCCCCTACCCCACCTTCCTTGCAAAGTTTTTACTATTAAAATGAAGTTCATCTGCTCAGTGCAGAAATGGATACAATGTGGGGACTCATAGGGCCACCTACCTACCCCCTTTTCAGCCAGTGTGGCCCTGAACAGCTCTGTGAACTCTTGCTATCTAAAGAACTCAGTTTGGAAAACCATTGACCTATAGGAAGTAGATCAAATTCTGTATTTAATATTCCTGATCTGGCTCTTGATTACTCTTCAACCTCCTTGTCACCATATTGACTGTCCCTCAGATTGTGTGGTATAATTCTTCCTAACTATAGGCCTTGAACATAGCATTATATTTCACACATTCAAGTCTTTGTACTTGTTCCTCTCCTGGTTAAATGTCCTTTTGCCGTAGAGCCCCAGCTCAGGTTTCTCATCAGCAAAACCTCATATTTGTGGCATTTATTGTCCCTCAAATATCACACTTTCTGTAGTCCTGTGTGCCTGTCTTCTCTGAAATCGCTAGGACAAAGGCTGTATCTTTGTATCTTATCTTCCATTCCTAACATCTTGCACAGTGTTTGGTTACATAGTAGGCACTTAATCACACTCTTCAAAAGAAGGAATTCACTTTGTGATCATATCTTCTGTTCTTCCTTGTCCCCTCTGGCTCCTTCTTAAAATAGATTCAGCACCTGCCCATTAAGTGGGGGTGGGGTGTGGGAGGAACTGAGAGGGTAAGAAGTTGGAACTTACCGTGTCTAGACATGGTAATCTTGTATACAAAATTACCTTGTTTCAGAGCTTGAATCTCAGAGATACTCAGTTGTAACTAACATTTGTAAAAGTAATATTTGATGCTTATATATTTTTTCCCTAAAGTGTCCTACCGAAAATAAATTGATTACAATTGGGATTTGTGCTTTTGTTGGCTGTTTTGGGAGACTTTAGGGATATTCTAATTCCAGTAGTATTGGTGAACATAAATGCTTCACTATAGGAAGAGAAATTTGAAAGCTGTTATGGATAATATATGGTGTCTATTGGGTGATAATTTTAATGAATAAACACACTCAAGACCTTGTTTGTTGAGACATGAATGCAGGAAATATTTTGAAAATTCCAGAAAGTTTAGTTGACGATAGATTTTCTGACCGAGCAGTTTCTTGTTTTGTTCTGTTTTTCACTCTCAGGTGAAAGGAGAAAGATTGGTCAGTGTACTTTAGAATGTAGGCCCTTGTGGGAAGCCATGTGTTTAGCAGTGCTGTCTAGGTGCCTTGCGATGTTATGAGGACATAGCTGGGAGTGTATGCAAGCTTACAGGGCTAAATCAATATGCTGGATCTCTAGAGAGCATTTCAGGAAAGACCTCTGAGCTCCAGGTTCCCTAACCAAACAGTGACGTGATTATTAAAATCCATAGCTTCAGAGGAGGGTAAATAAACTTCCCACATCAAATGCAGGATTGAATACTTTGGAATTTTAAATGTATTTCATTTAGAACAAAAAAATGTTTAGCCTTTTGATATATATATTTCTTTAAAGTGTAAAACCAGATGGTCTCAAAAAGATTTTTTTCCTTTATTCAGTTTCATACTATTTAAAAAAACATTTTAAAATTTGAAGTATAGTTGGGCTTCCCTGGTGGCGCAGTGGTTGAGAGTCCGCCTGCCGATGCAGGGGACACGGGTTCATGCCCCGGTCCGG
>NW_006792736.1:346550-350375 GCF_000442215.2 Lipotes vexillifer
AAAAAAAAAAAAAAAAAAAAAATTGAAGTATAGTTAATTGATAATGTGTTAGTTTCAGGTGTACAGCAAAGTGATTCAGTTACACACACACAAACACACCATGTATATTATTTTTCAAATTCTTTTCGAGTATAGGTTATTAGAACATATTGAATATAATCCCCTGTGCTATACAGTAGGTCCTTGTTGTTTATTTTATATATAGTTGTATATATCTGTTAATCCCAAATTTCTAATTTATCACCCCCCGCTTCCCCTTTGGTAAGCATAAGTTTGTTTTCTATGTCTGTGAGCCTGTTTCTGTTTTGTAAATAAGTTTATTTGTGTCATTTTTTAGATCCCACAAGATATCATATATATTTGTCTTTCTCAATCTCTAGGTCCATCCATGTTGCTGCAAATGGCATTATTTCATTCCTTTTTTTATAGCTAAGTAGTATTCCATTGTATATATTGGGTTAACCAAAAAGTTTGTTGGATTAGTGACTACAGTGTTCAGTAAAATTCTTGGTGAAAATGAAAAATGTGTCTTTTATTTTTACGTAAAACCAAACGAACTCTTTGGCCAACCCAATATGTACCACATTTTCTTTATCCATTCATGTGTTGATGAATACTTAGGTTGCTTCCACATCTTGGCTCTTGTAAATAGTGCTGCAATGAACATTAGGATGTGTTTGTTTTTCTCTTTCTGACTTACTTCACTCTGTATGACAGACTCTACTCATATATATGGAATCTAAAAAAAAATGGTTCTGATGAACCTAGGGGCAGGACAGAAATAAAGACACAGGTAGAGAATGGACTTGAGGACACGGGGAGGGGGAAGGGTAAGCTGGGACGAAGTGAAAGAGTAGCATGGACATATATACACTACCAAATGTAAAATAGATAGCTAGTGGGAAGCAGCCACATAGCACAGGGAGATCAGCTCGGTGCTTTGTGACCACCTAGAGGGGTGGGACAGGGAGGGTGGGAGGGAGGTGCAAGAGGGAGGAGATGGGGGATATATGTATAAGTGTAGCTGATTCACTTTGTTATACAGCAGAAACTGACACTACATTGTAAAGCAATTATACTCCAATAAAGATGTTAAAAAAAAAACAAAATGATTGTTTTCCCATTTAAAAAAAAAAAAGAACATTGGGATGCATGTATCTTGTGGAAGTAGAGTTTTCTCTGGATATATGCCCAGGATTGGGATTGCTGGCTCATATGGTAAAACCATTTTTAGTTTTAAGGAAGCTCCATACTGTTCTTCATGGTGGCTACACCAATTTATATTCCCACGAACAGTGTAGGAGGGTTCCCTTTTCTCCACACCCTCTCCAGCATTTATTATTTGTAGACTTTTAAATGATGGTCATTATGACTGATGTCAGGTGATACCTCACTGTAGTTTTGATTTGCATTTCTCTGATGATTAGTGATGTTGAGCATCTTTTCATGTGCCTCTTGGCCATCTGTATGTCTTCTTTGGAGAAATGTCTATTTAAGTCTTCTGCCCAGTTTTTAATTAATTAATTAATTTATTTTTGATACTGAGCTGTATGAGCTATTTGTATATTTTGGAGGAAATTAATCCCTGTCAGTGACATCGTTTGCAAATATTTTCTCCCATTCCATGAGTTGTCTTTGATTTTTTTTTAATATATTAAGCTGTATGAGCTGTTTTTGGAAATTAGTCCATTGTCAGTAGGATCATTTGCAAATATCTTCTCCCATCTGTAGGTTGTCTTTTTGTTTTGTTGTTATATACTTTTTTAAAGTTAAGAGATAGGTGGGGTTTTATTTTTATTTTTTTTTGTATTTTAGTTGTCCCTTTCCATTTTTTCAGAAGTTCTACCTTCTCAAAATGAGTCTTTTTAAGACATTTTAAAAATAGAAATTAGTATAATGATTATTCAGTTAGTAATTTTCCTGCAGTAGCAAGGGAGGAAAGCACATCTGAATGCCTAGTGCATAGTAAGTATTAAATAAATAATATGTTTTGATTGAGTGAAGGTGTTGTCATCCTATAGAAAGGAAGATAACTTAATATCAAAATATTTTTTAAAACTTAGTTTAATTTTTATTAATGCTGTAGAAGGTACTTCTCTTCATTAATATGTGTCATACAACTGGAATATATCATAAAATGCCTACTTCAAATGTTTATTGAGGGCTGTAACGAAAGCAGAAGGGGGAGATATGGGGAGGAAAGTGGCCAGGAGTTAAAAGGGGCAGTTTCCATATTTTATGAGAAAATAAATGTTTAGATAATTGCTATAACTGAAGAAAAGTTACATATTTTAAAACTTAAAAAAAAAATATTCCCTTTTCATGCCATGCTGGAATCTTCTTTACTACCTTTCTACAAAAGACTATTCTAGATTGGATTTTTCTAATAATGTGGAATGCAGTGATTGAGTACATTTTTGGAATGTTCTAACTGTTTCGTATCCTGTTAAGGTAAAATCAGCATTTATTGAAGAATGTTGGATCCCTGTGTTATGTAATCGTCCTTTAAATATTAAAGTTTGGTGTTCAGTATTTTAAATAGTTGTGATCAGGTCATCATACGTCTCTCTCCTAGTTTTCTGGACACTGCACATCCATTAATATGGCCTCAAAGCACACTTGGCTTTCTTGCCACAAGGCCACACATTAAAGTTGCAGTGTAAGGTTCCTTGTCTTTTTTTTTTCACAGAAGCAGCTGATAAACCAAATCTCTTTCATCCTTACCTTGGGATTGTGATTTTCTAAATCAATATTGAAAAATTTAACATTTAATTTAGTAAATTGCATCTTGTTATTTTTAGTCCCTCCTTTAAGCCTGGGCAAGTTTATGAAAATCTTTTTTCATTCTATTTATTTTTTATTCTATTTATGTTTATGCTTTCTCTTTCATTTTCTCTGTAACTTTTATAAGCATGACCTCTGTGTTTTCTTTGATATTACTGATTATAATGTTGATAAAATTTCTCTTTAAAAATTGGATGATCATTGAGAGAACAAGTCATATATATTTATATGTGTGTGTGTATATATATATATTTTTAATAAGTTTATTTATTTTTGGCCACATTGGGTCTTCGTTGCTACGTGCAAACTTTCTCTAGTTGGGCAAGCGGGGGCTACTCTTCATTGCAGTGCACGGGCTTCTCATTGCGGTGGCTTCTTATTGTGGAGCACGGGCTCTAGGCAAATGGGCTTCAGTAGTCGTGGCCCGCGGGCTCAGTAGTTGTGGTGCATAGGCTTTGTTGCTTCATGGCATGTGGGATCTTCCCAGACCAGTGATCGAACCTGTGTCCCCTACATTGGCAGGCAGATTCTTAACCACTGAACCACCAAGGAAGCCCCTATATATATATTTTAAGTCTTACCTAAAACTTAGAACAACTCTCATTTGTGATGTCCTTTATTTTCTCTGTTTTTAACTTTCTCCTCTGGAAAGTAGAGGCATTGTACATCTTACTTGATAGGAGAAAAGAATCTACTTTCATTACATAACACCATACTTTTAAAACTTTAAAAGCTAGCTTTTTATATTTACAACTGGTGGTATGATTAGATGGTTCCCATGGACTGGAGGTTCTGGATCAAGATAGGCAGCTGAAGAAGATTAAGATTCACTCTACCCTCCTCCCCCAAAAGGGGGGGCAACTCTGAACTGGCAGGCCTTGCTGGAATCATTTTAAGTGAGTTGGACACAGTGATGAACCATGAACTTAAGGGTGTATTAGAAACAGTGGTCCCCAGCCTTTTTGGCGCCAGGGACCAGTTTCGTAGAAGACAATTTTTCCACTGATGGGGTGGTGGGGGGTGGTTCAGGCGGGGGGGGGG
>NW_006792736.1:350385-368521 GCF_000442215.2 Lipotes vexillifer
GGTAATGCGAGCGATGGGGAGCGGCAGATGATGAAGCTTTGCTCACTCTCCCGCCGCTCACCTCCTGCTGTGCAGCCTGGGGATTGGGGACCCCATATTAGAAGGTAGCCTTGAACATGTTGAAGCAATTGTCTCACTCCTGAATTTGTGGTTACTTTTGCCTTTACTGAAGGAGGGAGAAAACACTTTCCTGTTGGTTCTGCAGATAATGTATTTATCATCTTTGACGCATTGGTAGACTGATTTTCCATTTAGCTAGTTTATCAGGTATAGCAGATAATACTCTTGATAATAGATCATTTAAACCCAAGGTGGTTTGGTTTAAGTATCATTAGAATACAAAGGTCAGAATGATAGCACAGTGGACATTGATATGAAAAACTGTGAATTTGTTTTTAGAGGACATCAGGGAAAAAAAAAGTAAGCCTTAAACTTCCACTGTTGTTTCTCTGAGCCTCAGTTCATCAGTTATTTCTATTTCGAAAATTCCTTCAAGAGTTTTATTTTGTGAATGTAGGGAAAGGTATATTAATTTAAAAGATCTGCTATGTCTCTACTTGTTATATGTTCATTCAACCCCTAATTACCTTTCCACTTAATTCTCATTTCCTCCCTCCTACTCTTTAACCATTTTCCATTTTCCTCCCTGTCTGGACACACTGCTTCCTGCTGGTCAGTAGGTCAGAAACCATGTGTCTGATATGAATATAAATATATAATACCTAGGTCATACTTTTCACCAAAATGAAAAGGAAGTTTGACTTTACTCAGTTGCTTATGTTTTGTTTTATGTTCAGGCTCTAAGTTTTATGTTCATGAGATAATTATGACTTGAGACACTTAATAATACTATGATTAAGATCTTTGTTGTTGAATCCTTCTACCCCAGGAGAGTGAGAAGAATTAAATTCTTCTTTAAATTCAGTTATTTAGCTGAATCATTTAACTACTTGCAAATCAAGAGTTTAATTTAGAACATTATATTTGATATATTTTTGAAAGTTGGATGAACTGCCCTTGAAAATAAAATTATCTCTTCCTCAAAAAAGGCACCATTTTCCCTTCAAATATGTAATTGAGAAGAAATATTTTCCTATTGAAGTGGTCACACTTATACATCTTATTTGCCCTATTGTTTAATGTAAAGTATTCCCTAAAAATGTTATGGAGAGTCTTAAGACTATATTTTCATTCATTGACAGTAAACAACACAATAGATATGAGGCAAAAAAGGTGTTTTTTAAATGATAGATTGTGGGTGCCTTGGTGCAATGCTTATTTTTGTTCCCATTGTAGTGCTCAGAAGCTTTTAGTAAATAAAATTATCAGTTGACAATATTTAAACCAGGCACTTAAAGTGGGGGTATTTCTTATTTGTGAGCTTTTTTTAAGAAAAACTTCATTTCCCTGAGAGGGTTTTAGAGCTACTTACGGATTTTACAAAGCAAACTATAAAGCAATGGAAGGTCACCTCCAAGTTGGGGCTAGAGTTGAATTCCTGCCAATATAGTTAAATATGCTATCATTAACAGGGCATTTTCATCCAGAATCTATAGATTACCATCTTCTGCCCTCCAGATTTATGTGACCATAGAATTTACTGCATATTTTGTGAGATAACATCCACCCCCAACTTCTTTCTTCCTTGACCTTTTGTAAATGTCCAGTGAACTGGTTCCCTGACTCATAAATATAAATGAATAAGTCCCTACATAGCTATCTCTTCCTCAAACTTCATTTGTACAGAAAGCTTGCAAAAACTGTGGATACATAACATGTATTAATCTTACTTACTTTCAGCTGATGCTGAAACTAATATGAAAATCAAATGATTAATTCTGTTTTCCTAGCCCTTGCCTTTGAGCAGCCTGAGTCTTCTGAGAGGCGAGGTGACTGCTTCAGCGTGGAGCGATGAATTACTTGGCACCGCTGCCTCTCAAGTCCTCCGAACACATAGTGGTTCTCTACCCACTGCTACAGACTACCTCTATAAAAAAATCTGTAATTCGTACTTTATTTTTTTTAATCTTTTCCATAAACTACTATATTATTCTTAAAGAAATTACAGGATAGATTTTTAAATTGCTCATTGTTTTCAGTTACCTTAGTATTTTTCTTCTCTGAAATTCTGGTTTTCTCAAAGGCAATAGTTTTTTGGCCTCTTCTAAATAACATTTAGTATTTTTAGTAATATAACTTTAATGAATGGCCACATTAAGCCCTTATTTTGAACCATATTCTCTTTTTATAACAAGGCTTGGGTTTTTATTATTATCATTTATAATTTATTGAAGAGTACTTTCTCTTTAGGGTCCACAGTTTTGTAATAGGGTTGCTGTCAACAAAGTAGCAGATACTAGGTTAACGCCATAAAGATTTTATTGTGAAGACATGGAACGGTTAACTACAGCAGGCAAAATGAAAATAGTAAATACAAACATTTTCTGAAACAAAACAGAACATGAGTAAGTAAAAGTATCAAATACAGTGGGATACCTGGCCAAATATTTTTCAGTGTCTTAAGAAATGTAAGTGAAAACATTTGAATTTCATAGTCATCCATGTAAACTGAAAATGACCTAATGGAGTTTGAGCTCACAAAGTACTTGGACTTCCCTCTTATTCCTATCCTATTAGGATTCCTAACAATGTGCTTGGCACATGTTAGGTAATAAATGTTTGGTGGATGAATAATGATTATCATTGACTTATTAAACGAGGAGAGTTGGAAAAGTGCTATCTATCAATATCCAGTTAGTTACTTTGAAACATTTTATATAAGTTTATGGGATAAAAATAGTGCCATATGATTATGCTATACTAAGTTAAGAAACACTTCCATTCTTACGTAGACCATATACATTCTTATTTGGCTTATATAATTTTACCAGAATACACAAAATATCAGATTTGTTTAGGAGATGATTGGCCAGAAAGGAGTGGTAGGAGAGGGTTTTAGGCTTTGGACTTACTGGGAAATAATTGTATTTCCAGTTTTTAAAATTATCCTGAACAACACTGTGAACAGTTGGGAATTGAATGTGCTTCTGTCAGAGAAAGGCCATTTTCATCACACAGAAGGGAGTGCCTGGCTTTGGGAAGCACATATACCTTAGCTCTTAATTACACTACTGATGCTGCTGAGCAGTAGGTAATACCAAAAAGAGTCAGAACCATGATTAAGGATGTTGAGGAAATGTCTTTGGCAAGATTTAAGTTTTCAATATAATAAGGAATATACAACCTCTGTGAAGTCATCCCAACTCCTTGAGGTAAACTTAGTCCCTTTCTTTTCTGTGTCTCCAAAGCATGTTGCATATAATCTATTAGAAAACTAATCACACTGTTTCCTTAGGATGTTTAAAGAAACTCTCTTCCTCAGGGACAAGAATCTTTTTTTTTTTTTTTTTTTAGTAGAGATAAATTTATTTATTTATTATTATTTTTTAATTTTAGAATTTTATTTTTTTTATACAGCAGGTTCTTATTAGTTATCCATTTTATACATGTTAGTGTATATATGTCAATCCCAGTCTCCCAATTCATCACACCAGCCCCCCTCACCCTGCCGCTTTCCCCTCTTGGTGTCCATACGTTTGTTCTCTACATCTGTGTCTAGTTCTGCCCTGCAAACCGGTTCATCTGTACCATTTTTCTAGGTTCCACATATATGCATTAATATACGATATTTCTTTTGCTCTTTCTGACTTACTTCACTCTGTATGACAGTCTCTAGATCCATCCACGTCTCTACAAATGACCCAATTTTGTTCCTTTTTATGGCTGAGTAATATTCCATTGTATATATGTACCACATCTTCTTTATCCATTCGTCTGTCAGTGGATACTTAGGTTGCTTCCACATCTTGGCTATTGTAAATAATGCTGCAATGAATATTGGGGTGCATGTATCTTTTCAAATTAGTTTTCTCTGGATACATGCCTGGGAGTGGGATTGCTGGTTCATATGGTAATGTATTTTAGATTTTTAAGGAAGCTCCATACTGTTCTCCATAGTGGCTACACCAATTTACATTCCCACCAACTGTATAGGAGAGTTCCCTTTTTTTCACACCCTCTCCAGCATTTATTATTTGTAGACTTTTTAATGATGGCCATTCTAACTGATGTCAGGTGATACCTCATTGTAGTTTTGATTTGCATTGCTGTGTTAATTAGTGATGTTGAGCATCTTTTCATGTGCCTCTTGGCCATCTGTATGTCTTCTTTGGAGAAATGTCTGTTTAGGTCTTCTGCCCAGCTTGCTTTTTTGTTTGTTTGGGTTTTTTTTGCGGCACGTGGGCCTCTCACTGCTGTGGCCTCTCCCGCTGCAGAGCACAGGCTCCGGACGCACAGGCCCAGCGGCCATGGCTCATGGGCCCAGCTGCTCCGCAGCATGTGGGATCCTCCCGGACCGGGGCACGAACCTGTGTCCCCTGCATCAGCAGGTGGACTCTCAACCACTGCGCCACCAGGGAAGCCCCCCAGCTTGTTTTTTAAATACTGAGCTGTATGAGCTGTTTATATCTTTTGGAGGAAATTAGTCCCTGTCAGTAACATCATTTGCAAATATTTTCTCCCATTCCCTAAGTTGTCTTTTAATTTTGCTTATGATTTCCTTTGCTGTGCAAAAGCTCTTAAGTTTAATTTGATCCCATTTGTTTATTTTTGCTTTTGTTTCCATTACTCTAGGAGACAGATCCAAAATAATATTGCTGTGATTTATAACAAAGTATGTTCTGCCTTTGTTTTCCTCTAGAAGTTTTATAGTATCCGGTCTTACATTTAGGTCTTTAATCCATTTTGAGTTTGTTTTTGTTATGGGTGTTAGAGAATGTTCTAATTTCATTCTTTTACATGTAGCTGTCCAGTTTCCACAGCACCATTTATTGAAGAGACTGTCTTTTCTCCATTGTATATTCTTGCTTTTTTTGTCACAGATTAATTGACCATAGATACGTGGGTTTGTTTCTGGACTTTTTATCCTGTTCAATTAATCTGTGTCTGTTTTTGTGCCAGTACCATACTGTTTTGATTATTGTAGCTTTGTAGTATAGTATGAAGTCTAGGAGCTTAATTCTGTTTTATATTTTGCTGTGGAATTATGTTACCTGGCATTATTTTTCTTAACTTCTTAATTTCCTTCTTAATTTCAGCCTGTTTTCTAATTTAATCATTAATCTGTTTCAAAGAGTACCTATGAAAACTTCCTTTGGCAGCACAAGGCACGTGAGGTCTAAGATTAATTTCTAGAACACAAATGATTCTAGCAAATCATTTCTTTAAGCATGTTCTTCTTCTACTGTTGAGTAATATGCTTATTTTTTCTTTTAGTTGAAGTATATTTTTATAGATACCATTCTGGATTTGTTTCCCCTATTTAGCTGATTCATCTACTACCACAAAAGTGTGATAGAATCTTCTTAGACTGTTTTAGTGTGACATTTAGAACATTAGCATGGTAAAAGTTCTATTTATTGAAAATATTGCTTAAGAGATCAGCTCCCTCCCTCCTACTCCCCTTTGTATCTGTCTTTTATTTGTTATGGCCACTAGTCCAGGTTCATAATTTGGGTTTGTCTGATTTTCTGTTTTGCAACTTCAGCCAACTTGGAGAAGAGCTCTGTCTCTTTGGGACCTTCCTCCCCCAGTAAACCCTACCAGTTTAGGAAATTGAACACTCTTGCCAGGGGAAGCCCACTCTAAGTGAGAGGCTGGGTTAGAGAAGAGTCCTGCCACCCATAGGTGGCCTCTGTCTGGTGAGTTTGTACGTATTTCCTTTCCTCAACTCTACTGTCTTTGACTGCTTTGTGTTTAAAGAAGACATACCTGTTTCTCCAAAGCCTCCCTCACCTTTAGCTCTTCCTGCTATATATTAAGAGGGAAACTTCGGATGAAAAGAAACTTCTCTATATCAGGGTGAGCTGGCCACTTAAGTACGTAACTGGGAGAGATACCACAGCACTGCTGGGTTTCTGTTTGTGTTTCCATTTCCTTCTCAGCTATGGTACAGGGGTGGAGGGCTTCCATTGCAAAGTCTCCCTCTCTCCTGTTAGCCCTGACTACCACAACCCATGCCTCCAAGGAAGGATTGTTGGGGCAGTTGGCTGGGGTTTTGTACATACCATAGCTGGCTTAGGAAGAGGGGCTGTGATTAGACTCTTAGAGATGTCCTTTAATGTGGATTTGTCTGCATTTTAGCCAGAAATTCCTCAAAACTTCTGCCTCTCATCTGTCACTATTCCCTAGTGACTTTAGTGCTCATATAGGGTATTTTCCAAATTTTTAAAAAATTATTTCAGTCATTTAATGGGAAGGGGGCTTGGATATCTGCTCTTATGTTACCATTTCTACAAGTCCTCCAGCCTAATTTGTTCGTGAACATGATGAAAATTAGTTTCTTAAATGAATTTAATATTGGATGCTGCTTTCAAGGAAATTCAAAATAGAAAGCAAGCTTTCAAGAAGAGAGAATAAATTATCAGCCAGTCTCACAAGGATAAAAATAAGCCAAATTTTTTGGAGTAATTTTTTTTTTATTTAACATTTCCAATTCAAGTTGAACTCTTCAGATGAAACCAAAGAGCTAAACTCTAACTGATAAGGATCCTAAGCATTCGCTTATGAGAATCTATAAGCTCACTGGAAGTTTTCCATAAATTTTGCTAGAAAGAGAGGACCAAGTTGCTTTCTTAAGATCCTCAATAGGATCTCAGTGCTTAGGAACTAATGTTGGAACTAATTTTCCTAAATACATAAGAAAATTAAGGCAAAAATTTACCATCTTATGAGTTTCTAGTTTTACTACATAAAAGGAGAGTGAAGAGCTGAAACTGGAGTGCAGAAAACTGGATTTGCTACCATTTGAAGTGTATCCAGGATAACCAACAGATTTTAAACAAGATTCTGTATTGCATAGTTCTTTGGTATGCTGAAGAAGAAGAAAGAGGGAGTTTTAAAAGACAAGTGGAGAGCACATTCACTTTGTTTTGGCCATGACTTCAGTTTCATTGTCCATATTAAGGGAACATAAGAGGGAACTGAAATGGCTGGTCAAGATAGCAATTCTGCATGTCTATGGTTTCTGAGGGCAAAAGAGCCCAGCTTGCTTTTTTCTGCTGTGGAAGGCAGGCTTTGTTATGTTGTTAGGCATTAGCAGAATGAGTAAAGCTCCTTCTTCTAATGTATCAGAATATTTTCCTATGCTTTTTTGGTTTGGTGGGAACCGGTAGAACAATCTTCAGCAAAAATTAAACAAATCATTCAATTTGTGAACAGTCCAACTGGCCAGCATTGAGCAGGACTCTCCAGCATCTTCCTCTGAATTACATTTTGAGTCCTCTGAGGAATCAGCTTCCCAAATTGGGAAACTCTGGTTTTCTCATTTATTTTTATCATCTAATTCTTTTTCTTGCCATTAAGTATAAGGGATACAGAGAGACTTGATTTATTTTTATGTGCAGCAGTTTTAAAAAGCTAATTAGGGCATCTTTATTTAACCACTTAACCCTTTTATATTTCTTACATCTTTTCCAATCATAGAAAAGTTGCTGAGCAAGCCCAACTTTGTTTACTAGCTTATAGGATGAAGAAAAGTAAAACAGGAGTGTGTAAAGGCACAATGGTGAGTAGATAGTGTTTCCAATTAATCTCAATGTTTGGGATTAATTTAGCATTAATTCTATTCTTTGGTGTCTTCCTGTTTTTTTGACATAGTGACCTGTCATAATGAAGAGGAAACAGCAGGAAACTTGGTACCAATTAAAACCAGTCTCCTTCCACCAAAGAACTGAACTGTCAGCAAATGTAATCTCAAATTCAAATAGTGATAAGTGTTTTAGGTGAACTAGAATAAAAGGACAAAGCTATTAAATTTCAACATCTAGTGGAAAACAATTAAAATGCATGCCAGTTTAATTAAGTTTGGTATTTAATACGTTACAACTTGCACAGCAGAAATACAAATAGATGCCTGATGCATGGTGTATATGTTTGGGCGGAGGCCGCTTTCAGCAGAACTGAGTACACTGGGATGAATGTCTGTGTGAATATTGTTTATGCATTCACCTTTGGCATTCATTCCAACTATGAGTTATCCCACAAGGGTGATTGTTTGTACCAATATAACTCCAAATTAATCTGAGTAGCAGTATTTGAAGTTTGAATTTGCCCTAGGATGAGTCAAGTGTAATAACAGGTTTCTGAATCAAAACAAGCCTTCAGCCTTATCTGGGAGGAAATTTGAAATATCTGTCCTTACCCTAACTGAGAGGCTCTGAACGATCCTGGACATAGAACTCATTGCCTTTAGATCTTTACGTTAAATAGTCAGCTGAATTGACTTTTAAACTTAGAGGTCTAAATCCTTTGTGCCCTTTGATACAGGTTCATGACTGAACTTTCTTTTAACTAAAATAGAATACATGCCAGGTTGGTTTGTCACAATGGGAACAGAATAGAAATCTGACAGCAGATGTCTCACATATGTTTTTGCATTTCTTAATGGAATTAAATACGTGATTTGACTCTTCCACAGTGAAGATATTTTATTAATAAAAGATGTCTTTAAGAAAATTGAGAGATCTTCAATGTGTAGCTATAAAATTACTATTTTAAACTAAAGAGCTTATTTCTAATTATCTGGGAACACCAGAATGCTAATATTTTCCCCATGTGACATAAAATATTTAGTTACAGATATTTTACTGATATTTCAGTTTGGTTGGTTGGTTGGTTTATAGTGGAGCCTATCAAGAATAGTCATATCTCTTCTGTTTTCATTCAGTGAACAGGCAGTTTTTGAGTGCCTTCTGCATATCTGTGCTAGGCTTTCAGGTTGGGAGGGAATGCAGATAAGACATGGAATTTGCCCCTAGGGAGTCCAAAATAACTGAGTCAAAGAAGGACAAACCTTGTTAGTGATAACCAGAGGAGTCACCAAGGGAATTAAGGACTCCAAACCCCTACGTGAGGCCCTTGCACTTTTATCTAATGTGCTAAAATCTAAACAATTTATACTGTAGTCAAAGTAGTTTTTTTGAGGATGTGTGTGTGTGTGTGTGTGTGTGTGTGTGTGTGTGTGTGTGTGTGTGTGTTGGGACCTGGGTTGAAAATAAACATGTATGGGAAGAGATTTTAAACTTATTTTTCCTCAATTGCTAATTCAATAACTAGGTGTTATTTTTTTTTCAGGTAGTATCTTATCTACACCTGACAGTGCTTTTTCTCTTTATAAAGTACTGTGTGTTCTAGTTTTTAATGCATTTAGTCACTAAAATAAATTTCTGTGTTAAAAGGCCTAATTGCTAAATATTAAGATTTCTATAAACCAGTAGGAGAGAGAATATGTATACACAGTCATTCACTCAACAAATACTGAGTGCCTACTTTCTGCCAGATATTGGGTTAAGTATTATGATTATGACTATGAAACCAGTAGACAGCTTCTTCTCTGCAAGAAGCTTAAGCCTGGTGGAGGATGCAGAGAAGGAAATAGGCAGGTACATAGTGTGTTAAGTGCTATGATGAGGAGAAATACCAGGTGTTCTTGGAACATCCTGGAGAGCATCTAACACTCCCTTAGAAAGTCATTTAGTTTCCTAGAGGAAGTACTGTCTACACTAATATCTAAATGAGAATTAATTTGTTCAGAATGGGAAGGGTGAAGAAGAAGATGGGGAAGATTTGTTACAGTGAGAAGGACAAGACCACATGTGCAAAGGCACAGGGGCCAAAGAGAAGCTGCTGGGTTAAAGGAACTATAAATTATAAATACATCAATAAGAGGCTGGGGCAAATGGCCATGAGAGAAAAGTTTAGAGAGAGGTCATAGCCAGATCCTGATAGCTTTAGGGTCATATTAAGGGGATTAAGGCGTAGCAAGGCTAAGAGGATCTACTGAAGGATGGGAGTAAGTGGAGAAGCCATGGTGTTCAGCACTGGGCTTTAGTGTAGAGAATAGGCAAAAGGGGAAGACCAGAGGCAAGAAGGCCATTTAATGGCGTGTTGAAGTAATCCAGGAATGAGATGATGACAGTAAGAGCCATGATAGTAAGAATGAGGATGTGGATAATCTGTGGATTCCAGGGACAATGATACTTCGTATTTGTTGGGATGTTTGTAAAAGGAAAGAAAGAATTGAACATCAGGGTTTCTTCTTAAGTAACTGGGTAGATGATATTACCACTCACTCTGATAGGGAATAAATAAAAGAGAGTTCAAATTTGGAGCAAACGACAATGAATTCGGTTTGGAGTATGTAGATGACTAGGAGACAATTGCAAATTTAAATTAGCAACTCTGCTGAGGACTAGAAGTAGAGATCTGAGATCCATCTGCAACTTGAGAGAATGGGAGTTAAATAGGTCACTCAGGAAATGGTTATGTCACTATCTTTCTGGCCATCTCTTGGGTCATCTTGCTGTCTTTTCTTTCTCGTGGGGATCTCTAAATTCTAAAGATTTCTCAGCCCCCATCTTAGGCCACCTTCTCTAACTGTACTCTCAAGATAATCTCATGGAGTCCTATGGCTTTAAATACCACTGATAGGCTGACAAAGCTCAAAGTTAACTCCAGCTTAGACCTCTTACTTCTTGACTTTTATACCCAACTGCCTGCCTAGTATACCCATTTGAATGATAATATGCATTTCAAACTTAGCTTGTTCAAGACCGAACTCATAATTTTCCCATCAATCTTGTTACTCCCATTCACCCCTGTCTCAGCAAATGGCACCATCATCAACCTTGTGGCTCAGAATAACACTCTAGACATATCCTGGTTTCTTCTTCCCTTTTATTCATTCCCTCACATCTAATCCATCACCAGGTAGTTTCATTTCTGCCTCCAAAATGCATCCCGAATCCATTCACTTCTCTGTATTTCCACTGCTGTCACCCTAGTCCAGGATATCGTATCCTTTCTCTTGGATTACTGCATTCTCCCAGCTTGATGAGTCTACTCTTAATGCCTTCAGTTCATTCTCCACAAACTACCAGAGTGATCTTTTAAAAGTCCAAATCAGAGTATGCAACCATTCTTCATATAATGCTCAGATGGCTTCCCATTGGATTTAGATAGTAATCTAAGTGCCTGCCTGGCTTTTACATACCTCTAACCTCATCTTAAAACCTCTCTCTCTTTCTCTCTTGCTTACTTAGAACCAACCAGACCAGATTCTCTGTTCCTCAGATAAGCCAAGCTCGTTTATGCTTCAGTGCTTTTGTACCTTCTGTTCCTTCTGACTGGAGCATTCTTCCCCCAACTTGTCCTACCACTGGCTTTTTCATTCAGCTCAGATAGATGTCAGCAACTCAGAGTCTTTCCCTAACTTCTCTATCAAATAGTTCCACTTTAATCCCTCTCTATCCCATCATTCAGATTTATTTCCTTCCTAGCATTTAGCCATCTACAATTGTTTTATTTGTTTACTTATCTAAATAAACTTCACTAATGAGGAATCTAGACTATCTTGTTCACCCCTGCATCCCTAGAACTCAGAGCAATACCTTGAATATAACTACCTGTTAAATAGAATGAATAAATATATGAATGAATGTTGAAGAAGTTCTAGACTAGAATTCCAAGGACATCAGCATTTAAGCAATAAGCAGAGGAAGAAGAGCTTGACAGGACAGTGAGCAGGATGGTAGCTATTCTAAAATGAGAGATAGACGGTAACTAAGGCGAGATGTCACTGAAGTGAGAGTGTCCTAATACAGGTCTCAGGAAAAGAGAGTTCAGAAAAGGGCAGCTCTTCCGGCTGGAAGGGAACAGGAAAAGCTGTATGGAGGAAGTGAATTTTTATTGAACCTTGGCAGATAGGTAGGGAAATTTTGTAAGAAGGGGGTAATGGAGGCACAGAGGCAGAGAAGCAGAATATATACGTGCCTTGGTGGGGAACAGAAAGTCATCCCATTAGTCTTTCATATATCTATCTCACTTAATAGTTAGTAACCCTTTTAGTGTTAGTATTGTCACTAGATTAAAAAACAAAGGCTCCATCAGAATCACACAGTAAGTGGAAGAATGAAGATTTAAATGTAGATCTACCTGACTGCACAGCCTACTTTTTTATTCCAACTTATGTCATTGAGATTCTCTACAGGAACCTCATATTTACCCTGCAAATAGCAGTATGCCAGTGATGGAATAAGGTGTGAACAAGTAGGTGGCAGTGAAGGCAGATACTCTTAACTTTGATTATTCCCATTATAGCCTCAAGAGAAATTGAGGCTGAGGACAAAATTAACTATTCTCATTTTAGCACTTTTTCTGTCCCCCAAATAGGAGAAAATTTAAATGTTTGAACCATGCAGTTTCTATCTTGTCAAAGGGTTAACAAGTCCAGTTTACTCGTAATGAAGAGAACCTCTTCTTTATTCCCTACTGTTCTGTTTTGCAAAATGACCTGTACAGTTCACTTGAAGCCCCTCTCAGATTGAGAGGAACAGCAGACTTTCCAAAGGTTATATTTAGTCACAAAACACTGTTAAATGAATAAGCTTATGATAGTTTCAAGTGTTGAATTATTTTTCTTGTGTATTCAAAATCAATTACTTCTAAAGATTGGCAACTTAGAATTTTATAGTGGATTGTTTATGTATGTGTACCTGTATTTGTAGGTATACATACACACACACACACACACCCCTCTGTATTTTGTTTTTTATTTTTCCAGTTTTGAGATATAACTGGCACACAACATTGTATAAATTTAATGTACACAACATAGTGATGTGATATATGTATTTATTGTAAAATGATCACCACGCTTATTTCAGTTAATATCCATCACCTCATATAGTTAAAAATATTTTTGTCTTGTGATGAGAACTTTTAAGATCTATTCTCTTAGCAACTTTCAAATATACAGGGCAGTACTGTTAACTATAGTCACCATGCTGTACATTATATTCCTGTGGCTTACTTATTTTATAACTGTAAGTTTGTACCTTTTGACCACCCTCACCCATTTTGCAATCCCCACCCCTGCCTCTGGCAACCACCAGTCTATTCTCTGTAAGTAGGGGTTAGGGCTTGTCTTGGTTTGTTTAAGATTCCATATAATTGAGATCACATGGTATTTGTCTTTCTCTGTCTGACTTATGTCATTTAGCATAATACCCTCAAGGTCCATCCATGTTGTTGCACATGTGGGCTTTCTTTCTTCTGTATGGCCAAATAATATTCATATACAGATATATATGTATGTGTGTGTGTGTACACACACCACACACACGCACACTTCTTTACCTTACATTTCTCACATTCTCACATTTCTTTATCTGTTCATTCATTAAGGGACACTTAGGTTCCTTCCATGTCTTGGCTAATGTAAATAATGCTGCTATGAACATGGGGGTGCAGATTCTTCTTTAACATAGTGCTTTTATTTTCTTTGGATATAAACCCAGAAGTGGAATTTCTGGATCACATGGTAGTTCTATTTTTAATTTTTTGAGGATCCTCCATACTGTTTTCCATGGTTGCTGCACCAACTTACAATCCTAAGAACAGTGTACAAGTGTTCCCTTTTCTCCACATCCTCACCAGAATTTGTTATCTCTTGTCCTGTTGATGATAGCTATTCTAAAAGTCATGAGGTGATATCTCATTGTGGTTTTAATTTGCATTTCCCTAATGATTAATGATATTGAGCACCTTTGATGTACCCGTTGGCCATTCCTATATCTTCTTTGGAAAAATGTCTGTTCAGGTCCTTTGTCCATTTTTAAATTGGATTATTTGAGGTTTTTGCTACGGAGTTGTATAAATCCTTTATATACATTGGATGTTAACCTAGTTTCAGATATTTCATTTGCAAATATTTTTTTCACATTCCATATGTTTTTTTTACATTCTGTTGATGTTTCTTTTGCTGTGCAGAAACATTTTAGTTTAATGTAGACCCATTTGTTTATTTTTTATTTTGTTGCTTGTTCTTTAGGTGTTATATCCAAAAAATCATTAGCAAGACCTGTGTCAAGGAGCTTCTTTTCCTATGCTTTCTTCTAGGAGTTTTATTGTTTCAGGTCTTAAACCTAAGTCTTTAATCCATTTTGAATTAATTTTTGTAAATGGTATAAGTTAAGAATCTAGTTTTATTCTTTTGCATGTGAATATTCAGTTTCCCAGCACCATATATTGAAGAAACTGTCTTTTCTCCATTGAGTATTCTTGGCTTCCTTGTCAAATGCTAGTTGACCACATATGCATCAGTTTACTTCTGAGCTGTTGATTCTGTTCCAATGGGTCTATGTGTTTGTTTTTAATGCCAGTACCATACTGGCATGGATTACTATAGCTTTATAATATTGCTTGAAATCAGGCTGTGTGATGCCTCCCACTTTGTTCTTTTTTCTCAGAATTGCTTTGGATATTTGGGGACTTTTATGGTTCCATGTAAATTTTAGATTTTTTTTTTCTTCTGAAAGAAATGCCATTGGAATTTTAATAGAGATTGCATTGAATTTATAGATGACTTCGGGGAGTATGGGCATTTTAACAATATTTAATTCTCCCAATCCATGAACATGGGATACCTTTCCATTTTTTTGTGTCTTCTTTGGTTTCTTTCATTAATATTTTGTAGTTTTCAGTGTAGCAATTTTTCATCTCCTTGGTTAAATTTATTCCTGAGTATTTTATTGTTTTTGATGCTGTTGTGAATGGAATCATTTTCTTTACATCTTTTCAGCTAATTCATTGCTAGTGTGTAGAAACACTACTGGTTTTTGTATGTTAAGTTTGTATCCTGCAGCTTCACTGAAGTTGTTGATTAGGGCTGTTTTTTGGTGGAGTCTTTAAGATTTTCTATATACAAAATCATGTTATCTGCCAATAGAGAAATTTTCTTTCTTTCTGGTTCTGATGCCTTTTATTTCTTTTTCTTGCCTGACTCTTCTGGCTGGGACTTCCAGTACTATGTTGAATAGGGGTGGTGAGAGTAGGCGCCCTTGTCTTGTTCCTGATCATAGAGAAAAAGTTTTCAGCCTTTTACCATTGGATGTGATATTAGCTGTGGGCTTGTCATATATGGTCTTTATTATGTTGATGTACATTCACTCTAAGTTTGTTGAGAGTCTTTTTTTTTTAATCATGAATGTTAAATTTTGTCACATGCTATTTCTGCATCTATTGAGATGATAATATGATTTTTTACCTTTCATCCTATTAATGTGATGTGTCACATTTATTGATTTGGGTATGTTGAACTGTCCTTGCGTTTCAGGGATGAATCCACTTGATCATAGTGTATGATTCTTTGAATGTGTTGTTGAATTCGATTTGCTGGTATTTTGTTGAGAGTTTTTGCATCTATATTCCTTAGGGATATTGGCCTATAGTTTTCTTGTAGTACCCTTATCTGGTTTTGGTATCAGGGTAATGCTAGCCTCATTTGGGAGTGTTCCCTTCTCTTCTATTCTCTGGAAAAGTTAGAGAAGGATTGGCATTACTTTTTCTTTAAATGTTTATTAAAATACACCAGTGAAGCCATCTTGTCCTGGGCCTTTCTTTATTGGGAGGTTTTTTTTTTGCACTACGCGGGCCTCCCACTGCTGTGGCCTCTCCCGTTGCGGAGCACAGGCTCCAGACGCGCAGGCTCAGCGGCCATGGCTCACGGGCCCAGCCGCTCCACGGCATGTGGGATCTTCCCGGACCGGGGCACGAACCCACCTCCCCTGCATCGGCAGGCTGACTCTCAACCACTGCACCACCAGGGAAGCCCGGGAGGTTTTTGATTATTGATTTAATCTCCTTACTCATTATTGTTCTGTTCTGATGTTCTATTCTTTCATGATTCAATCTTGGTAGTTTGTATGTTTCTAGGAATTTATACATTTATTTTAGGGTGTACAAGTTTGTTGGTGTATAGTTGTTCATAGTAGTCTCTTATGATCCTTTGTATTTCTGCAGTATCAGTTGCAATGTCTCCTCTTTTTAAAAATTGAGTCCTCTCTCTTTTTTCATGGTTAGTCTAGCTAAAAGTTTATCAATTTTGTTTATCTTTTCAAAGAACTAACTCTTAGTTTTGTAAATCTTTTCTATTGTTTTCCAGTTGTCTATTTTATTTATTTCTGCTCTAATCTTTATTATTTCCTTCCTTCTGCTTTGAGTTTAGTTTGTATACCTATATTTTAAGCTAGAGTCAAATTATTCACTTTGTGCACACTAAATGAAAGTTAAGATACCACAAATTTTGGAAACGGAAGTTGTGAAGGCTGTCTATATTTTCTAGTGCTGTTCTTTTCAGCTTAAATACATTGAAAATTGAATTCGTGTTATTAGTCTCAATTTTTTAACTTTCCATTATTTAAAAAAAATGCATTCATTCTCCACCCCACCCTTCCCCCACCAAAAGACTCCATGGAAGTTTTATTTTGCAAATGCCTCTGCTTCTCTGTTTTCTTTTTAACTGCATCAAGTCTGAGCTTAATTCTTGACTCAACTTCTCAACCCTTCTTCTGAGATGGAAATGTACAGCTGAAGTATGAAATAGCCTACAGTGACTATTTTTAGGACTAGAATTCATTATCTGTGCTGAAATTTGACAGTATACTTCCTTGGTTATCATAAGGTTATAAAGGTAGAATTTAGGGAGATTCTCAGCTCTTCAGGTATACTCAGAAGAAGTAAAGTCAGAAGAAGCATACTAAATTTTTTAGCCAATTTTAATCAAGTTGAGTGATTGTGTATCAAAGCTTGTAGTGATAATCACAAGTAGCCTTACTCAAAATGACACCCTAATTACTATCACATCTATACCCTTCTCATTTTAAGGTTTTGCATATACCTTTGCTTGGCCAAATAGATTTCTTGTTATTTTAAGACCTCTGTTTCAAGTCTTCTTTCTAGAAATTTTCTTAAGCATTTCCCTCCACCTAGGATGTGCTTCTTTCACTGCAACTGAAGAAGTCCTAAAAATTCTTCAGGGCCTCTATGAAAATCATCTCTATTTTGATGTGTGTTCCATAGTTCCATGTTCGTATGAACCTGATGACATTTATCTTCTTTTTTATTTATTTATTTTTTGGCCATGCCATGTGGCTTGCAGAATCTTAGTTCCCTGATGAGGGATTGAACCCAGGCCCCTGGCAGTGAAAGTGCCAAATCCTAACCATTGGACTGCGGGGGAATTCCTGCATGTATCTTCTTATAACTCTACGATCCACCTCTAAATTAGGTATAAGCTCCCTGAGAACACTATCACCAATCATTTTGTTTCCCATGGCACCTTGCATGTACTCAGCTCACAGCCTCAATAAATGGTGAGTTAAACTACAAATTTGAAAGTATGTGTCAAAAAGTGTACCATAAAAGTTTGTCATGTATAGTAATATAGATATAATGCTTACTTTACAGAAAATGCCACATGAGACCTTTTAATAAAGTCTAATATTCTTCAAGTAAGTAGCATTTAAACTGAAAAGAATGGGTTATTTCAGTTCCTCTCTATAGTAACATCTTGTGGTCACTTGCCAGATCATGAAATATATGTTCAAGAAAATTAATGAGGGTTTCCCTGGTGGCGCAGTGGTTGAGAGTCCGCCTGCCGATGCAGGGGACACAGGTTCGTGCCCCGGTCTGGGAAGATCCCACATGCTGCGGAGCGGCTGGGCCCGTGAGCCATGGCCACTGAGCCTGCACGTCCGGAGCCTGTGCTCCACAATGGGAGAGGCCACAGCAGTGAGAGGCCCGCGTACTGCAAAAAATAAAAAGAAAATTAATGAAAGAGCTTTTTAAACTTCGTGACTCTTGACATATATTTATTACCAAAAAGCCTGAATTCTTATGCAGCACATTTTAATTTCAGTTATTTAAAGCTTAAATTAGCTTGGAGGTACTTAAAATCTTTGATTGGTAGCTCTGTGGCAGTCTTCCAAAGGTGGAAATGCCAGAGTGGGTTCTGAGGAAAGATTTAGAGTTTTGAAAATATTCTGAATGAAGAAACAGAAAGGAATACAACATTTTCCCAGCATTGCTTCAATAATGCCATTTTAAGCATCATCTCAAAGCATTAACGGCAGTTAAGATGAGATCAGCCAGTTTTCTTTTTTTCTTGGCTGCAATGATTTCACCATTTCTTCATGCTGCCTCTTGCCACAAAGAGAACATTTAAACATGGGAAAGAGGT
>NW_006792736.1:368531-378261 GCF_000442215.2 Lipotes vexillifer
GTAAGAAACTGAAAGGGGACCAGAATGCCAACTCAGTTCTGGGATTCTAACCCATAACCTCTTTCAGCAGAACGGTGTAGAATTTTTATGCAGTGCCATAAATGGGTGGCCTGAGGAACATTTTAACTATAAGTCAATACCTCTGAATAGAGAAGTCTGACAATTCAGAGTTCTGTTTTCTCCATATGTGACTAAAGTAATTTTCCCATTAGGAGACTAACCATTGTTTCTTTCTACTCATTGTTCTCCCCTCAAATAAAATTAATTTTGCTTCAGAGTATTTTTATGATCTTATTCCTAACCATGGGTTTAAAAGACTGTGTAAAACATTTCCACACTTTGAATATAAGAATTAGTGGACTTGGAGTTTGGTTAGAGTTCCTGGGGGAGATGAAAGAGGACAAGTAGAGTGGAGATCAGTATTTTTAAAACCAAAGACTAAAACAAATGAATATTTCAAATGTGTTTATTTCTCTGTAATTCTCACGGAAGTGTTGGTACTTCTGGTTACTACAGTTCTGTAACCTTTATAAATTAACCTGAGAAGTTCTTTTTCTACATCCTAATTCAGTGTGTATTTTAACTGGTAGACTTATCTTATGGTACCATGTTTACAAGATGACAAAGTCAGAGTGCTTATTCCCACTGAAAGATGGAAAGGGAACAAGGAAAAGCTACAACTTTCAGAGGGTTGGTGACGTTTTAAATGTACATTGCTTCAGATTTATATTGCATATACCATATTCAAATATAATTGAAGTATAAACATGACAGTTTGATACAAGTTAAGGCAGAAAATGTATGATATTTTCTATTAGATTTTTTCTCTAGAAAATTCTGTTTTTGTTCTATGAAAATGCCATGAACTTGGATTATTCACTGATCTATTAATTTGAAATTATTTTCAAACAAAAAGCTAATTCATCTTTTAGCAGATTTAGTTACAGTCATGATAACAGATATAACTACATTTATTGGGCAAATCATTAGCCAAATCAACCTTTAATGCATCCTTTGGTGTGACATGTGAATTTGTGATATCCCCTAAATAATGCTCTGGTTGTATGGAAATTACTTTGTAGGTAATTAGGTCTTATTTTGAATTCAAATAGCATTTTTGATACAGACATAGTAGAAATATATTTTTAGTTTTTCTCAATGTTTAGATTTGGTGAGTTTACAATCCTTTTTTTTTTTCCTTCTTATCTTTCCCACATGCCCTGTGAAGATTTACATCAGTGCAATGCTACATTACACCCTGAGAGCAGCCTTTCTCTTAACTTTATCGACGTAACTTAAATGGTCTATTTAGCTCACACACACAAAAATTAGCAATTTCTGAGTATTCGAGCAAAGTAGGATAGTTTAATATAAGTAAAATTTCTGCCGGGAATTTGAATTTTCCTGTTTGTCTTTATCTTATTTTTAAAATTATGCTTCAAGGTTGTTTTATACTGTATTCAACACTAGTGCTAAAGACTGTACTCTGTCTAATACATAGCATATTTGGAAGCATTTAGAAAGAAACAGGAGTTTTGTGGTCATGTTATCAAAAGTTTAATTGTTCATTTCAAGGCTGAAGAAATCTTTGATAGGAGAATTATTTTTCTTTAATATATGAGCATATTGGCACTTTTGATGTTTAGAAGATAATATGAAAAGCTAAGTTTCCTATTCCTATCTTATTCAACATTACCCTTAATTGGATTCTTTATATTACTGAGTTTCTCATCTCTAATCTGATTTTATTTCTATTATTTAAACTTAGTACATAAAAGCTTACTTTATGTCAGTCTGCATGCTTCCATTACATTTTTATGTGATGGACAATTAGGAGAGCCTTTCTTGATGTGGCGGGTGGGAACACAGACATTACGAAGACTATGTTTATAAGGTTTACTCTTAAAACCAATTATTTGTCTCTTAAAATATGTATATATGATGTAAATCACTTTGGGCATTAATTAAATGACTGCTACTCTTAAAATTACCAAGAAAGATTTGTTACCATTAGTTACAGAGTTTTGAGTCACTGTTTCAAAACATTTTGTTTTGAGATTTTGTAGCCATTTCTGAATATTTTCATCAGGACAGAAGAGATTTTGAGCTAAAGCCAAGGGCCCTTTCTAAGGAAGAGTTTAAATATTAGAATGGTAATGTTATTGGAAGAAATTAGACAGGGAAAATAGTTTTTACATATTTAATTTGAAGTTAAAGCAAGACTTGCATATGTGCATGTCTTTGGCTTTCAGAGATGGACTCAGAGCTCTTTACACCTAAGTTGTGGATATGAATTTATATTCTGCTAGACCACAAGTTCTCATCAATGCCTCAAGATCCATGTACATATTAAAACTGCATAAAATCATCATATATATATGAATTAGGGTTTTCTAGTGTGTGCTATTCCATGGGTTGTTGGTTTCGCAGTTTACTCTGTAAACTGTGATTCTGTACTCAAGGTATGTCTGGGAAATGCCATACACGCACATCGCCTTTTTAGGGATCCCAGAATCATATTAAAGGCTTTGAAGGCTTTCATTAAAGTTTGAAATTTATTTGTAACCCAGTTTTCCTTACTTATTCTCTCTCAGCCTGGTCTTTCCCTTTAAAAAAATACATATTAATAGCCAATAGAACTAGTGCTTTATATATCACATATGATGTGACCTGGTTCCTATAATGTGGTTATTTATTTGTTTTCTTCCACCTATATGTACAGACTAATCTCTAGCATATTTAGCAATGCACTTATAAAGAGACTTGATAGAGATGTGAAGAAGGTATCATTTTGGGATGGACACCACTGCCCAGATTCTGCTCCTTAATTTGAAAATCCAGAAAACCAATTTTATCTTTCTCTAAGAGTTGATTGGATTGAAGGAAAGTGATTTGTTCTAATCAAATGCACATGAGGTTGATGTTTAAACAAATTTATGTATTTCTCAATTCATAATCAGAAATTCACATTTCTAGTGATCAAAATGTGATTTACGTGCATTGTCCAAAGTATTGATATTTGCATTCAGGGTGCCCAGTGTTTCTTGGACTTGGAGAGTTTAAGGAATGTTTTTTTGTCTAGACCTCAATAAAGAAAGCTTAGCCATCATTGCCTGTAGAACAATTTGCTCGCCTAGTGACTGTACTCATATTGGTCAATCCAGACTTTCTCTTCCCAGTATATGGAGTGCTTATATAACCATAAGGATGCTAAACCTGCTTCTCTGCCCTGGACTGCCACCCCCATCTAGCCACACTTTGGCTCAGAGGTTGACAGGTCTGTGTTTCATACCTATATCTGCCCTGTATTAGCTATGCCAGGCTTCTTTGCTCTCTTAGCTTCTACTTACTTATTGGTAAAATGAGATGAAAAGTATACTTTCCAGGCCAAGAGTAGTCTTTGTGATGACTTATTTCAGTGAGACACCAGTAGATATTTATCATTGCCAATTTTAGAGAATCGTATCATTTTAGCACTGAGAAAGATCTTAGACATAATCATGTTCATTTTCCTCAGATTGTAATTGAGGTTGTTTCTGGTTTTGGTTTTGGTTTTTCTTTAATTGTGTTGCACAGAGGTTGTGACTTGCTCAAGAATCTACATCCAGGACTAGATCTGAATAGCTGGTCTTGTATGTGTAGGTCTTCTCCAGCTAATTTAGTAATTAAAAACTCTTAATGATAGAGACTATATTTAGTACTACTTTTGTGTTTCCAGAAGTAAGAACCTTTTGGAGGAAAAACATTTAGTCTTTTTATTTCTATTTTGATACCAGTTAAAATGTACACTATAATTTTGGGCAATATAAAGTGTTCATCAGAGATTCTAACAGAACACAGAAGATCAAAGAAGATGAGAGTAACCTTCTTAACATAAGGGAACATGTTTCTGGTGAACACATGGTTATATAATCTTTTAAAATAACATCAAATAGTTGATGTTTCTCATTTTCCTAATGCTTTACTCACTAGAAAATCTCTTTTACTTTTATTTCCTGGATGGACAAAAATTATTTTACTTATATTATGAAATAATGTTGGCGGTTTTCTTTAGGACTGTTGAAGTATCTTAAATCGATAGCCCATTGATGGGTAATGGGTTTAATAGCATCTCCATTATTAATCTTTTTGTAGAATATTCTTTTTTTGTTTTGTTTTTGTTTTTTTGTTTTTTTTTTTTGCGGTACGCGGGCCTCTCACTGTTGTGGCCTCTCCCGTTGCGGAGCACAGGCTCCGGACACGCAGGCTCAGCGGCCATGGCTCACGGGCCCAGCCACTCCGCAGCATGTGGGATCTTCCCGGACGGGGGCACGAACCCGTGTCCCCTGCATCGGCAGGTGGACTCTCAACCACTGCGCCACCAGGGAAGCCCTGTAGAATATTTATTTTACCCTCAAGTATAACTTTGTAACCCCCTACAAGTTAACTGAACCAAAATAATCACTGATTGTTTCAAAATAGAAAGAAAACAAATGACTAGGTTGTCATAGTAACTGTAGCAGATTAGGACTAGATTGCTATGAGGATGGAGCTGTTCAAAGTTGTATAAAACTTCTCAGAAACACAGATGGCATGCCTTCTGAGGCACTGTTAGGGAACAAAACACCTTTGAGAAGGAGCAGATTTCGTGAATACTACACAGTGCACAAATGCCAAAATGCCTGTGTTGCAAAGGTCCCTAGTATGAAGTTTTTCTGTAAATGTTAGTTATGTTATTAATTTGTTTCACAGTAATACTTTAAAGTCCCCTGGGGCTGTGACAACTTAGGTGACTCTAATATAGTTATCTTGTACATCTTGGTAGTTTTGTTTCTTTTTCCATTCTTGATTTTAGGGCTCAAGACACGGGCTAGTGTATCCAATAGTACAGTTTCACACATTGATTAGTTAAGATCATCTTGGTGAATTGGATGTTTCTTGCATAATTTGGCTCCAAGACTATGTTCAGATCTCACTGTCTCAATGAGACTTGCCCTGACTGTAGTATTTAATACAGCAGCCTGCAGACCCTCCCTGGTACTCCTGACCCCCCATCCCCTGCCCTATTATTTCTTTATTTTCCCTTTAGCACTCAACATCTTCTTACTGTACCACACAGTTTATTCCTTATTATGTTTATTGTTTCTCTCCCCAGTAGAGTATCAAATCCAAGAGGGCAGGGCTGTTTGTTTCTTTTGCTCAGTGCCTAGCACATAGGCATAGGATATGTTCAATAAATATTTATTGACTAAAAGAATGAATACACCGACATTTTATTTTTATGCCTCTGCCTCTCTCATTATATTAAAGCATTGCCTGATTATGAACCCTGTCAGAAATTACATAAAGTTCTTTTATATTACTAGAAATTGTTTTGTTGGATTCATGTGACAGTTTTATTGGAAAAGTCATACTCCAGGGTATAAAAATGAAAGCATTTTTCCCTGTAATTTACCCAAACATACTATGATATTGTCCTTCCTGCCCTACTATCCCTATGGTGTCTTCTTGACTAGACTCTGTACTTTGTACAGCATTTTCTGGTAATTAGAACAGTTTTATTCTAGTCTTTGAAACTCAGCCCTATTCATCTTAAAAGTCCCCAGTGAAGCCTGATTCAGTACTTTTTTTCTTCCCCCAGCACAGTCTTAACTTCTGGCTCCAACACTTGGAGAGTCTCACTCTGAATATCTCTGCCCCTGCCCCCTCTCTTTTAAACACCAGCCACTAGGAGGGAGGATGAAAAAAGCTTAAGGTTCCTTATTCACCTGAACAAGGCTGTGCAGGACTTTGAATGTTGCTGCTTTGGTGGTTGACATTGACTAGCCATTGGATGCCCTCTATGGGGCAGGCATCAAAGTACTGGCTCTGTCTTGGCACACATGGGTTCTTCAGAGGGGCCTGCAGGGGCTCTTACTGCACTGCTCCCTGACCAGGAAGTCTGTCTTCTCTTTGTGTCTTCTATCACCACACCCACTTCAGCTTTGCCTACAGAGAGTCCACCCTACAGCCTCTTTGTGCTGGGGTATGGTATCTTGTCCACTGGACAGATTCTCAGATAGGATATCAGCAGGATCAAACACAAACAACTACAGTCTCTGTAATACATTTTTTTAATTGAAAATGTCAAGCACTGTATAGAGTGTATTCTAGTAAGAGTACACTAGTGTCCTAGTAAGAATAACCAGCTCACAATTAACCATTCTAATTATGAGTGGACTGAAACTGAAAAATGTGAATAACTTTTATAATTTATGAGAAACAAATAACGCTTGTGACAAATGATATTTATAATTATGTTTGATGATCTTTTCCCTCAGTACATATTAGTTTGGTGAGAGTTAGAGACCAGGAATAAGCCCAGTTCGAGAAACAATCCCAGGATTAACAGATACGTGGATAATTGAAAACTGACAAAAGAGCATGCCCATCTTACCAGCTGGGAAACTGGTTGACTAGAGTTGCCAACTGTAAGCAGATTTATTTCTAAACTGTCAGTTGTCCACATCTTACATGCAGACTTCTGTCTGTACACCTCTTCTCTAATCTTCAGTGACATTTCTCCTGACTTTCCTCCCTTAAATAATCTATATGTTATTAAATTGTGTCTATAATGGTATTTTAAGATAAGAAACAAATTTTAAAACTTCAAACATTGGAATTATATAGTTTCTACTGAGGATTATGAAAAACCGGACAAGGTCTCTCCTAAACCATGTATAACACACAGCAGGAGCAAAGTAAGTGCTTGTCGTGTGTGTAGCTACTTATTAATGCACTTCTGGAAATGCAGGAATTTCTTTGAGATTTTGACATGCTTGTGTGTTCACTGGTTTTTTTTTTTTTTCTTCCAAGATAAGTACATCTTAAGAGATTTCTTAATAATAAAATTGAAAGCTCTTACAAGATGAGAAATAGAAAAGTCAGTTTTGCAGTAAAAATATTAATTCACCTTGTATTCTCCATATTTAATGCATACATAATGCATTATGTTCCATGCTTAACATGTAGTTTGGATACATAAAGTTAGCTGTTGAAAATATGTTTTGGATAGACTGTTTTCCTTAAAAATTTTAGCTCTAATATTAAACTGTTAGTATTAAATTAAATAATTTTTAACTTCATAAGTTATGCCCTATAAAAAACACTTTGCTTACTTCCAGAGTGGGACTTAACCATACTAATATTATATATTAAGAAAGAAAGTCAAACTAAGTGGAGGGAATTTGACAGATGCAGAAGATAAGTATTGAAATTTGTCGGGATTTTAGAGCACTACCCACAGGGACATTCAATAGACAAAACAGGCCCATTGTCCTACACATATCTTGAAATAAATGTGTAGTTGACACAAATTATCTCCCATTTTGGTAGGAAGAATCTATAATAGTTTTGGAAAACAGTGCCATCTACTCAGGAAGTGTAGTCAAATATATCTTTACTCAGTGTTTTCCATGTCAGGAACTAATTAATTCCTAACACCAGAATTATAATAGGGGCAAAGCCTGCCATGGAGGTGATAGAGACATATATAGTAATCTCCTAAGGTTGATGTTGAGACGCATGTACTTTAGTAGATACAGTCCTCGCAAGTAACTAGTCTTAAGAATTTATCCCCGACAGTGTGCATGTATCAGTAAACAGGACTCATCTGATGATGGCAAAGTATTTTATATACTTTCAATATTAGAACATGAAGTCAAAGATTTTTTATAAAAAAATTATTGCCTTAGGGCAGCTATACAGATCTATAAATTGACTCTTTTGTCTCCTTGGAAAAAGCTGACATGAGATTTAAATGATGTTTATTTTTTTTCTCTTAGTGCACCACCAACCAAATCAATAAACCAAAAAGTAAAAGCCCTCTTCACAAATTTTGAGCATCATCTACAGCTTTATGTGGTGAGAGATGCAGCCACCATTCTCAAGTGATTCAAAAGGAGTCAAATGGTGTTGAGCTAAATTATAACCCTAAATGCATATTGGTGAAATGAGATGCTGATCCATTTGCACACTAATGTGCTATTTTTAAGTCATGCATCATAGCATCTTCAAAGAGGCCTGTCATAATTATGATGGATTAGACTGCAGAGTCAGTCCTAGATGCAGTAATTGTTTCACAGATGCTGCCGATGTGACTTGAATTCATAATAAATTATTGTCAGAGAGGCGGGAGAAGGAACAAAATCAAATACCAAAGAAAAACTGCTGTGGCTAAAACCTGTTTTGGTCTTAGGAAACCAAAATGTTAGCTACTAGTCAAAAGGCTAGTATTTTCAACTGAGATAAACAGACTTCATAAACGTGTACCTCTGACACCGAGGATGCAGGTTGACATACTTGGCATTTTTACTTAAAGTTCTCAAGTTCTTTCTCTCCCTCTCCCTAATAACTTACGAAAAATTATTCTGGAGCATTAGCTGAAATCATAGAGTGACCATAACATATTCTTGCACATTTCTATTACCTGGTTATAATTTGACCTTTAGAATTTCCAGGAAAAAAAAATTGGTGGTATTTATAGCAGACAAAACTACTCTTTTTGGTTCCTTAGAAGGCCATACTTCATGGGGTATATTAGACTGTTAGAATAAAGGGAGAAACATAAATAATATGACTAGTAAGATCTAAATTATGACATTTTGAACTGTGATTTAATTAACACCTGTCATTTAGGTAAATAATTTCTAAAACTGCCTCTTTAGGCTTTGACAAAATGCCAAAGCTGGTTTTAGAATTTGAGTGTTATATTTAGTCCATTCTTAAAGTTTAAGTCACATTCTTAAAGTTTAAGTTTAAGCCTTTTTGGTAAACCTATAAAGAAACTTCATGCTTTACCACATAATCAAAAACTGTGTGTGTATGTGTGTGTGTATATATAATTTAAGTAATGAGTTACTTATTACATTTTGATTAGGGAAGATAACAGAGCAGTTAAAGCAGATGAATATATGCCATGTCTTTTCCTAAATGAAGGATTCAATAGCCAGAAAAGTTTCCATGAGTCATTTATTGAACATTACTAGTTTTTTTAAAAACTCATTGAGTTTTTTACATCGTCTCCTCTGGACCCGGTAACTACTGATATATATGCATTCTACTTAGGACACTAGTTCTTCTGCCTCACTGATGCTGATAGATATGTTTGGCGAACACTCATTGTCATTCTTTTAAAACTTAGTGGGACACGTATTTCTCTCTTATTATGGTAAGAGGGAAATGAAGTTAAATTTCATGAGAGAAATTTGGGTTGATGTCATGCAGACCCTGACAGCTGGAAGTGCTTATCCCCTCTCCTGTACTCCTGTGGCACTTGAACAGTCACAATGTGTCACCGTAACCACAGTCCGGGGCAGTGCAGAACCTGTGCCTCTTTGTCTTTGCTCCACCCCAAAGCACTTGCACTGAGTGGGGATTCAACTGATGCTAGACTGAATATACAAATGAACTAATGCAAGTTGAGCTCCAGTTCTCTCAGTGACATTACTAGGGAAAATTTATAAATTGTGCTCGAATATTTTAGAGAAAAATCATCAGCATCCCAGCGTCAATTAAAAAGGTAATCTAGGGCTGCCCTGGTGGCACAGTGGTTGAGAGTCCGCCTGCCAATGCAGGGCACGCGGGTTCGTGCCCCGGTCCGGGAAGATCCCACATGCCGCGGAGCGGCTGGGCCCGTGAGCCATGGCCGCTGGGTCTGCGCGTCCGGAGCCTGTGCTCCACAACGGGAGAGGCCACAACAGTGAGAGGCCCG
>NW_006792736.1:379257-421087 GCF_000442215.2 Lipotes vexillifer
CGTAAAAAAAAAAAAAAAAAAAAAAAGGTAATGTAGAAAGGTAGCGCAAGGAGGGTCAGAATAACTCTGTGGCAACTTCAAATTCCATGTACTAAAGGTGAGTATACACCTGAGGTAGCTGAGTCACTGTGGTACAGCAGAAACCAACACAACATTCTAAAGTAATTATACTCCAATAAAAAAAAAAATTGAACATTCAGTTTCACAATGGAATAGTATCCTGATCAGTACTATACATCATATTAATTATATGTTCTCGAGTGTAGGAAAAAATGAAGGATATTTCATTTGAATCTCAAATCAATTATGAGAATTCAGAATATTTCTGATATCAGTCATGTAAAAGAGCAGATCTGAATGAATAAAAACTATTTCTGTTCTTAGTCTCTGAGGAACAAAAGGAATGCCACACAAAAATATCTCTATAGCAAAAATTTACATTCATTCATTCAAAAAAAAAACTTAAACTATGGAAAAAGTTTCCCTATTCCCCTCAATTTGTAAAAATAACCTGTTAACTCTGTTTTCACAGATAGCAGGTAGATACCTACAAAAAATTATCTTGGAAGATTTGTCTTATATATAAATTATTGACTTTTATAAGCTTGAAAAAACTTTGTATATTTATATGCACTGTAAAAATTATAGCATGAAAGCTTTTTCAATATTTCTACAGTGATCAAAATGAACAGGTCTCATTTCTTTTTTTTTCATTAAAAATAAATAATGTTTCCAATATCAGTATAAAAGCACTAGGTGATTATAAGAGTGCTGTTGCAAGAAGGTTACTGGATTGTGTAATATTCTGGGGTGTATACACAAAAAGTGTGGTTTGGCCACAGAAAGAAGTCAGAAGTCAAAATATTTCTTTTTTCTCCCTCTAAAATGGCACTTTATTGGTTTAAATATTCTGAATTAAATTCATAGACCAATAACAAATAATCCTCAAATAACAAGTTATCCTCATCCAAAAATGGAAAAATAATATACAGTTTTCCTGTCCTCCCTGAAAAAGTTAACCATTTAACTTTTTACATCTGATGGTTGTATTCAGTAAAGGAATTGCTGTCATGGACAGAATAGTTCTAATAATAGAATTAGTGTTTAAAAATGGCTATTGTGTTTAAAACTCCATATTGAAAAAAATTTAAGTCACCTTCATTCTTCTTAGAAGCTATTATTATGCTCATAAAAGATTTGCAAACTCCATCCATTGTAATTCTGCCCTTGGCACTTTGAAGAATGTCCAAATTATGTGGTATGGATCGTAATAGAGAGTAATGTGTTAAATACTTTATATATAAATATTTTTATCTAAAAAAATAAGTAGGACAATATATATTGTATACAGAGACTACAAGTTTTTATATAATATATAACAACATAATGTACATGTAAATACATTTTGTTTGGTATATGTGTAAATCAATTTTACAGTTGCCAAAGGGAAGCATTTTTTGCTGTAGTGTTTAGAAAGCTAATTGACCTAGTCTGTGAAGAATTATCTAAGCTTATGTCTATGCTTCTTACTTAATTTTTTTAATTGAAGTATAGTTATTTTACAGTGTTGGGTTAGTGTCAAGTGTACAGCAAAGTGATTAAGTTATACACACACACACACACACACACACACACACACACACACACACACATATATTCTTTTTCAGATGCTTTTCCACTATAGGTTATTCTAGGATAGTGAGTCTAGTTCCTTGTACTATACGTTAGGTCCTTGTTTACCTATTTCATATATAGTAGTGTATACATCCCAATCTCCCCTACCCTACCCTTCCACCCCCACCCCCCTGCTATTCCCTTTAGTAGCCATAAGTTTGTGAGCCTATTTCTATTTTGTAAATAAGTTCATTTGTATCATTTTTTTAAGATTCCACATATAAGTAACACCATATGATATTTGTCTTTCTCTGTCTGACTTACTTCACTTAGTGTATGATAATTTCTAGGTCCCATCCATGTTGCTGACATTATTTCATTCCTTTTTAATGCCTGAGTCGTATTCCATTGTATATATGTACCACATCATCTTTATCCATTCGTCTGTTGGACATTTAGGTTGCTTCCATGTCTTGGCTATTGTAAATAGTGCTATTAACATTGGGGTGCACGTATCTTTTCGAGTTAGAGTTTTCTCTGGATATATGCCCTGGAGTGGGACTGCTGTATCATGTGGTAGTTCTATTTTTAGTTTTTTAAGGACCCTCCATACTGTTCTCCATAGTGGCTATACCAATTTACATTCCCACCAACAGTGTAGGAGGGTTCCCTTTTCTCCACAACCCCTCTAGCATTTATTATTTGTAGACTTTTTGATGATGGCCATTCTGACCTGTGTGAGGTGATACCTCATTGTAGTTTTGATTTGCATTTCTCTAATAATTAGCAATGTTGAGCATTTTTTCATGTACCTATTGACCATTTGTATATCCTCTTTGGAGAAATGTCTATTTAGGTCTTCTGCCCATTTTTTTATTGGGTTGCTTGGGATTTTTTTTTATTATTATTAAGCTATATGAGCTGTTTGTACATTTTGGAAATTAAACCCTTGTTGCATCCTTTGCAAATATTTTCCCACATTTTCTAGGCTGTGGGAGGAGGAAGTCTTTAGCTGGCCTGTCTGCTGATGGGTGGGGCTGTGTTCCCACCCAGTTAGTTGTTTGGCCCCTGAGGCGTCCCAGCACTGGAGCCTGCAGGCTACTGAGTGGGGCCGGGTCTTGGTGCCAAAATGTCAGTCTCTGGGAGAGCTCATGCAGATGAATTCCCCCCTCTCTATCCACCACCAGTCCCCAGGAGTCCCTCCAAGACCAGCAGATAGGTCTGTCCCAGGCTTCTATCAAATGGCTGCTTTTGCCCTGGGTCCCGGTGCACATGAGATTTTGTGTGCACCCTTTAAGAGTGAAACCTCTATTTCCCCCAATTCTGGGGAGCTCCTGCAATCAAGCCCTGCTGGCCTTCAAAACCAAATGCTCTGGGGGGGCTCTTCTTCCCCGTGCTGGACCCCCAGGGTGGGGGCTCAGAACTCTCACTCCTGTGGGAGAACCTCTGTAATATAATTATTCTCCAGTTTGGGGTCATTCACCTTGGGGGGTATGGGATTTGATTACATTGGGAGTTCGCTCTCCTACCAGTCTCTTTGTGGCCCCGTCTTTATGTCTTTAGCTGTAGAGGATCTTTTCTGGTAGGTTTTAGTCTTTTTCAAGGATGGTTTTTCTGCAGATTGTTGTGATTTTGGTGTGCTCTTAAGAAGAGGTGATGTTAGGGTCCTTCTATTTCACCATCTTGGCCGCTCTCCTGTGCTTCTTAATTTTTCAAAAGTGGTAATGCCCCTGATTTTGGAGAAGCTCCTTATATCAAAGACTACAAATCAATTTTCATGATTCTGGAAACTAAAGGTTTTTTTTAATGAAAGGTTATTGATAATTAAGAGTATTAGTTTAGCTCAGAGCTACCCAATAGAAATACAACATAAGCCACATACCACGTTTAAAACTTTCCAGTATTCACATTAAAACAATTAAAAAGAAACACATGAAATTTAATGATATATTTTTTACTTATTATATCCAATATAGCACTGTTTCAGCATGTAATAAATATTTTAAAAAATTGAGTTATTTTATGTTTTTTGGTCCACACTAAGGTCTTTGAAATCCAGTGTGTATATAGACTTACAGAACATCTCAATTTGGACTAACCACGTTTCAAAGGCTCAGTGGCCATTTGTGACTAGTGACTATGCACATCTAGCTCATCTCTTAACATTTGAAAGGAAGTAGGTCTAGCAGAAATAAAGATATCACTTTGTTCTGTTATTTTTATTTGTCATTAGGAATTATGACCGTTTGGTTTAAGTTATATTTATTAATATACATGCCTAAAAGTTCCAAAATGACACAGTTAAAAACAATCTCCCTCTCAGTGCTATTCTCCAGCCTCTCCATTCCTTTTCCTGGAGGCAAAGTGTTATAACCAGTCTGTTGTATATTCTCCCAGAGCTGATTTTATTTTTATTTTTGTAAAGGTACAGGTTGTGGCATTCTTATACATACTGTTCTGCAGCTTTCTTTATTTCATTTAATTACTTGGAAATACTTCATCTGAAAATATATAGGTTGTTTCCAAACTTTGCTAGTGCAAAACACTGTGCATACATGGTTTAACAAATATGTGCATATTTGTTAGATGAGAGTTTAAAACTGAAGGATCAAAGGAAGTTTCTACGAAATTCTGTAGATATTGCTGAATCCTCCTGTATGGTATTTGTATTAGTTTTGGCTCCTGACAACTACGTGACAACATGTCTGTTTCCCCATATGCTTGCCAAGGTAGTGTATTATTAAAGTTTTTGTTCGTTGCCAATTTGAAAAAAAAAACTGTATCTTGTTGCAGTCTTAATTTGCATTTCTTTTTATAAGTTCTGATGGACATTTTAAAAATATTTAAAAGCCACTTGCATTTCATTTTCTGTGAACTGTCCATGTCCTTTGCTCATTTTTTCCTGTTCGATGGTTGGTCTTTTCCCTGTCAATGTGTATGAGTCCTATATATTAAGTATTATGTAACTTTTAACTTTGCTATGGGTTTATTTTTACATGCACAACGTTTATGGAACTTCCTCATCTTTTATGGCTTCCAGATTTTGTGTCACAAAGAACTTGTCCAGTCATTCGATTATTTTTTTAAAGTTTTCTCAGGCTGTTTTTAATTTTTTTAGGGTTTCGTTTTCCATATTCAGAATTTAAATCCATCTAGAATACATTTTGGTACAAGATGTAAGGGACCAATCCAACTGTATCATTTTTTCAGAAAACTATTCCATTGTTCTAATATATTTATTTGAAATGCCATCATTACCTCATACTATATTTCTATGTGTGTTTGAATCTATTTCTGGACATTCTATTCTATTCCATTGGTCTTATAAACACTCTATTATCTATTTATGTGCAAGTACGAGCTGTTTTAAGTACAGTAGAGCTTTTGTTGCTTTTTAATATCTTTGCATTTGGCTACTACCCTGCCCGAGCCCCATTATGATTCTCTTTCAGATTTTTCCTGGTTATCCAATTTGTTTATTTTTCCACATGAACTTTAGAGTCAGCTTTTTAATAACTCAACCCATTCTTTTAGTATTTTTATGAAAATACATTAAATGAATAGATTAATTTGACAACTATACAAGAACATATTATATCTTTCTACTTGTTTTGTTTTTGTGTTTGTGTATCCCACAGTATTGTTTTAACGTTTTATTCAGATAGGTCTTTCACATTTCTTTTTAAGTTTGTTCTTAGTATTTTAAGAATATTTTTTCTATTACAGTTTTTTATTCCACCATAGCTTCTGACTGGTTGTTGCTTTTAGGTACCAAGGCTGTTGATTTTTTTTCCTAGCTACTTTACTGTCGTCTGTAACAGTTTTTCAGTTGATTCTCTTGGTTGGCCAGTATACACTCTTATTCTCTGCAAATGATAACTTTAGTGTTGCTTCCCAGTGTTTGTTTCTTCCTCTGTTTCATTTGTCTTGGTTAGTAAGCAATGGCTATTTTAATAGAGCTTTTTTATAGCCCAAAGGGAAAATAGTCTTGATTTTTTTTTTTTCCTACTTATAGCCTTAAAATAAATTTAATGAGAAAAACTGTGGGAAAATAAAGCATGACTCTATAATGAGTGGAGCAGCATTCACTTTATATAATGGATTATTTTTGCTTTTTTAGTGCCCATTTCTTCCTGCTTTCCCTATCATTTGGACTTTGAAATCTCCATCAATATTGATCTCAAAAATGTTTGAATGAATGACTGAATAAAGAAATGATCAAAAGATGAGCAAATTTATATCAATCTAGTGAAACTGATTGGATGCTCACTCTAAGCACAAAGATAAACAGAGTAGGATATTTTTAAGGAATTCACAGTCCAGTAAGAGAGAGTAAACAAAATACAGTTGAATGTGATATGTTCAGCAGTAGACCATATACAAGATCAAAAAGCAGGATAAAACTGGGAGTGAGTAATTCTTTTGGAAAATCAAGGAAAAAATTCTAGGGGGGGTGATCTGAGACAGTTGTAACCAGATGCAGGAGTCAAAGGGCACAATAAGAGGACTAGGAAGGCAGTCTAGGCAGATAAAACAACAGCATGGAGGTCTGAAACAGCTTGCAATGTTTGGGTATTTATAAGCTGTTGGTATAGTTGGAGTATAATCTGTGGGAGGAAGTAGGAGGACAGAAAAATAGAAACCTGCGTATGAAAAACCATTTATATTAGACAGGAATTCTCAAAAGAAGTAGGCAGCCAGATCTTGTAGAGGAAAATATAGAATCACTTAGAAAAGGCATTTTATAAACTACACTTTCACCCCTACCCCCTCCCCTGGAATGTCAACACTGCAGAGACTGTGCCTTATCTTCCAGGTGTGTTTGGGTAAAGAGTTTGAGAACTACTAATGCAGGCAATATGGAGTCAATAAAGTGTGTTAAGAAGGGTATGACATCAGATTTGCCTTTTAGAACATTCCCTTTGATAACAGTTTGAAGGATCCTTGAAGGACTGGGGAGAGGACAGGCTGGGCTCAGGAGAAATCTTTAAAAAGCTATTACAATAAATAATGAAGCAAGATAATGTAGATCTGGCTACCTAGTGGCAGTGAAGATGATTCAAGGAATACATAGGAAATGAAATTGATAGAACTTAGCAAATGATTGGATATGTAAGGTGCTAGAGAAGAAAGAAAGGAGGTCGTCTTTCTCTATTGTTTTTAGCATTTTGACAAAAAAAATTATTTGGGAAGGAAGTTGATACTATTTACTAATACATTATGAACTTCCCACATTAGCTGTTGATTTTGACCTTTGTTTACTGTGACCGTAAATATTTCAGAGTTGCTGGTAAGACAAGAATAATCATTTCCTGAGTAGCTCTTGGCTGTCACTCCGAGACATGAAAATGAGTATCACAGTTTGCTACGTCTAGGAATTCCAGTATTATTAATGCGATTCTTCTCTAAGGTGTACTGTTAGTGTTAGATATATATTAATGTACTTTAATTTTTGTTTCCATACGCTTTAGAATTCATTCAGAGGGCAGCCTTGTGGATGGCCCCGAAGCAAGCCTGATGGAACAGGATAGAAGGAACCATGTTGAGGGCAACAGACTGAGTCCATTCCTGATACCATCTTCTTCTCCTGTTTGCCAGACAGAACCTCTGGCTATAAAGCTCCAGAATGGAAGCCCATTAACGAAGAGACCTTATCCAGAAGTAAATGGAGACACCAAGTGGCAGTCTTTCAAGAGTTATTATGGAATACCCCACATGAAAGGAAGTCAGAATAGTCGCGTGAGTCCAGACTTTATACAAGAAAGTAGAGGGTATTCCAGATGTTTGCAAAATGGAGGGATAAAACGCACAGTTAGTGAACCTTCTCTCTCTGGGCTCCATCAGAACAAGAAACTGAAACAAGACCAAAAGGCCAATGGAGAAAGAAAGAACTTCGGGGAAAGCCAAGAAAGAAATCCAGGCAAAGGCAGCAGTCAACCAAATGTCTCCGATATGAATGATAAGAGAGAATCTGTTAGCTCTGCAGCCCAAGAAAATGAAGTTAAAGATTTCACTGTTTTTTCATCACATAACTGCAGTGGATCTGAAAATCCAGAGCTTCAGATTCTGAACCAACAGGAGGGGAAAAATGCTAACTACCACGACAAGAACATTGTATTACTTCTTAAAAATAAGGCAGTGCTAATGCCTAATGGTGCTACAGTTTCTGCCTCTTCCATGGAAAACACACATGGTGAACTCCTGGAAAAAACGCTGTCTCAATATTATCCAGATTGTGTTTCCATTGCGGTGCAGAAAACCACATCTCACATACATGCCATTAACAGTCAGGCTACTAATGAGTTGTCCTGTGAGATCACTCACCCATCGCATACCTCAGGGCAGATCAATTTCCCACAGACCTCGAACTCTGAGCTGCCTCCAGAGCCAGCTGCAGTGGTGACTGAGGCCTGTGGTGCTGATAGTGCCAGTAAACCAGCTGCAATGCTAGGGCCCTGTCCCTTTCAGAAACCAGAACAACGAAAGTCAGTTTTTGAGATATGCACGTCTCCGGCAGAAAACAGTAACATCCAAGGAACCACAAAGCTAGTATCTGGTGAAGAATTCTGTTCGGGTTCCAGCAGCAATTTGCAGGCTCCTGGTGGCAGCTCTGAACGGTATTTAAAGCAAAATGAAATGAATGGTGCTTACTTCAAGCAAAGCTCAGTGTTCACTAAGGATTCCTTTTCTGCCACTACCACACCACCACCATCACAATTGCTTCTTTCTCCCCCTCCACCTCTTCCGCAGGTTCCTCAGCTTCCTTCTGAAGGAAAAAGCATTCTGAATGATGGAGTTTTGGAAAAACACCATCACTACCCCAACCAAAGTAACACACCTCTTTTAAGGGAAGTGAAAATAGAGGGTCAACACGAGGCACCACCATCCCAGAGTCCAACTCCCTCTACACAAGTATCCAACCCCTCTCCGATGCTTCCAGAAAGGCCTCAGAATTATTGTGTTAACAAGAATGACATACGGACTCCAGGGACAATGACGGTTCCATTGTGTTCTGAGAAAACAAGACAACTATCAGAACGTCTCAAACATAACCCACCAATTCTTGGTAGCAGTGGAGATGCACAGGACCACTGCCAGCAGTTGATGGGACACAAAGAGCAAGAGATCTTCAAGAGTCAAGACAAGGAACACACACGAGACCCTGTGCTCCCAACACAGCCCTATCTGAAACCAGGATGGATTGAATTGAAGGTCCCTCACTGTCATCAAGCAGAATCCCATCTGAAATGTAATGAGGCAACCCTGCGGTCAATTCTTCAGTATCAGTCCAACCCCTCCCATCAAATGACCTCCAAACAATACACTGGAAATTCCAACGTGCCTGGGGGGCTCCTAGGGCAAGCTTACACCCAGAAAATAATGCAACCGGAGCAGAGACCACCAAGGTACCAAGCTGAGATGAATCAAGGGCAGTCTCAAGGTACAGTGGACCAGCATCTCCAGTTCCAAAAACCCTCACTCCACGTGCGCTTCTCCAAAACAGACCCTTCACCCGAAGCTCACAGACAGTCAGTCTGTGCCCTGAGGTGTCATTTCCAACAAAGACCAGATCCCCAAACTGAGAAACTCATGCCCCCAACATTGAAACGGCACTTGAATCAACAGGCTTCCGAGACTGACCCATTCTCAAACTCACACCTCTCACAACATAAGCCTCATAAGCAGGCAGCACAAACACAACCATCCCAGACTTCACATCTCTCTCAAAACCAGCAACAGCAGCAAAAACTACAGATGAAGAATAAGGAACAAATGCCCAAGACCTTTTCTCATCCCCAAGGCAACAATGATCAGCAAAGAGAAGGATCATTCTTTAGCCAGATTAAAGTAGAAGAATGCTTTCGTGGTGAAGATCAACTTTCAAAATCAAGTGAGTTCCAGACTCATAATCCCCAAGTGAGACTGGAGCAAGTACAGAATATGAATAGTATAAATTCCCACTATGGTCAGATCTTGAAGTCAAATGCAAGCAAAGTGCAGATTTCTTGTTCAAACAATATACACGTAGTTCCAGAAAATAAAGAACAGACTGTAAATTCTGAACTCTTTGCAGGAAACAAGATCCCAAACTCTCATCACATGCAATATTTTCCAAATAATGTGACCCCAAAGCAAGATGTTCTTCACAGGTGCTTTCAAGAACTAGAACAGAAGCCTCAACAAGCTTCAGTTCTACAGGGATATAAAAATAGAAACCAAGATATGTCTAGTCAACAAGCTGCACAGCTAGCTCAGCAAAGGTACCTGATGCAAAACCAAGCAAATGCGTTCCCTTTGCCCAATCAGGCAGGAAGTCACATTCAGACCCTGCCCCAGAAGGACATCCAAAAGCATGCTGCTCTAAGGTGGCACCTTTTGCAGAAGCAAGAACAGCAGCAAACACAACAACTCCAAGCCGAGTCTTGCCATAGTCAGATGCAAAGGCCTATTAAAGTTGAACCAGGATCCAAGCCCCACGCCTGTATGCGCCTCATGTCAGCACAGCCAGAAAACAAAATGTGGAAAAAGATACCCAAGCAAGAGATTCCACCTCCGAGCTGTGATAACATGCAGCAGCGGAGCATCCTTGAGACCATGGAGCAGCATCTGAAGCAATTTCAGGTCAAATCATTATTTGACCATAAGGCTCTTACTCTAAAATCACAGAAGCAAGTAAAAGTTGAAATGTCAGGGCCAGTCACAGTTTTAACTAGACAAACCACTGCTGCAGAACTTGATAGCCACACCCCAGCTTTAGAGCAGCAAGCAATGCCTTCCTCAGAAAAGACACCAACCAAAAGAACAGCTGGTTCTGTTCTCAATAATTTTTTAGAGTCACCTTCCAAATTACTAGATACTCCTATAAAAAATTTATTGGATACACCTGTCAAGACTCAGTATGATTTCCCATCATGCAGATGTGTAGGTAAGTGCCAGAAATGTACTGAGACACATGGTGTTTATCCAGAATTAGCAAATTTATCTTCAGATATGGGATTTTTCTTTCTGTTTAAAAACTTTGAGTCTCATAGGCTCATAAAAACCTGAAGCTTACATTTCTTGTCTTTAAATTACAGATGCTTGTGCTGTGCAAGAGAGAACTTCACTTACATTCAGTTTTTCAAAAAACTTAAAAAATTGTGCATGCTCATTTGTCCCTCCCTTCAAACCGTTTAAAATATAAAGGTATCTGTTTTAGCCTAATCAATCTAGTTAACTCTTTGTATATCATCTCCTGGAGAGATAGCCAGGCAGTAAAAACACCTTGTTAAAATGAGAAAATAACTGCCATATGCAAACTAATGTAGGAGCTTTTAATACTTTTTAATTCAAGATTGAATGTATTAGTAGTTTTACAAGATTAACTTTTATAATAGATAAGGGGACATTATCATCTTCTGTCTTGGTGACTTAGGGGAAATTTTAATGCCAAAGTTCTGAATATTCATAAAGTTGCCCTTTCTCCATGTATACATTTGAAACATTGTGTGATTTATATTTGATATTTTCTCTTTAAAAGTTTCATCTTTTTGATAGAAAATATGGTATTTCCCTTTCTTTTTTTTAAACAAGCATCTTTTTGTTAAAATTCAAGATTCATGATAGGTCTGTTGGAATAGGGAAACTTTTTGCTGATTGATGCAGTTTTATATATATATATATATATATATATATATATATATATATATGAAGATCTTAATTATAGCTACTCAGCTTGGATACAGTAGAAGACATTTGTAAAAACCAGCGTTCAACTAATGTGGCTAATGGTCCACCCACTTTATGTTATTCCTCTTAAAATGGGACACTCCACATTTTATAGAAGGATGGAGGGAAGATCCGTACTGCCCCTTTGTGTGTGGGTAATATTATTGCCTCACTGGCCTAATGTGCCACACATGTCATAGACAACATTGGGTAAGTTATACTCATCTTCACACCCTTCTCCTATCACACAAACCTTTTTTCCCCACTTTTCATCTTTGATAGTTTACAAGAGCCTCTTCCTTTTATCTGACCCTCTCTTCAGTATTTTCTGTCATCATAAGTTGTTCTAAAGTAGTACATACAATATGGGTCTGGATTGAATGTTCTTATTTTCAAAACAGAGCAATCGAATATTATGGGGAAACAAGAGGAGAAAAAGGTATCTTGACAATAAACTGAACAAAATCCTGGGGGTGAGATAGGACAGGAAATTTTATTTTTAATCTTTTAACATCCAAATAACAGGCAGGCTTCTAGTAAGCTGTAATTTTATTTTTCTTCAGTTTAAAAAATTGGACTGTAGTTGATATTACATATAATATATTCTAATTCCCTCACTGTCTATTTAGTTCCACTTACTTGATTTAAAATAATTCCTTATCCCATATCTGAAATGCAATTTAATATATTTTTATCCAACAGGCAGAATGGACATATACTTAATTATTTGGCACATTTTCTAATAGATTAGTCCATCAGTTTACTCATTTTAAAGAAAAAAATGTTTAAAGTCACATTTAGGACCCTTAATGTACAGGTGGGGGATAAGCTTTGTGGATGTAGCCTTTATATTTAGTATAATTGAGGTCTAAAATAATAATCTTCTATTATCTCAACAGAGCAAATTATTGAAAAAGATGAAGGTCCTTTTTATACCCATCTAGGAGCAGGTCCTAATGTGGCAGCTATTAGAGAAATCATGGAAGAAAGGTAATTAACGCAAAGGCACAGGGCAGATTAACGTTTATCCTTTTGTATATGTCAGAATTTTTCCAGCTTTCACATACAAAGCAGTAAACAATTGTAAATTGAGTAATTATTAGTAGGCTTAGCTATTCCAGGGTTGCCAACACTACACACTGTGCTATTCACCAGAGAGTCACAATATTTGACAGGACTAATAGTCTGCAAGCTGGCATAGGCTGCCCACTTTGAGATGGATGCCAGAAAACCCAGGCATGAACAAGAACCAGCCAGCCAGCCTGCCAGGCACAAGGGTGCTGGCACAGGCTGCAAAGAGAGCGCCCACTCTGGTTTTCCCACTTGATGATAAAAAAGGAAAAGGGGGGAAAGGTGGTATAAGAAGGGAACCATTGAGTTAAATTCATCTAGAATTATAAATGAGTAGTTATCTCCAAGGAAGTTGTCCATTAGTATGAGCAGAGGGCAAGAGTGATATACTGAATAGAAATAGAGACAGATTCTATTTATAGCTGCATTTTTTTTTTCACCTGTCAGTCATAGGTATGCAAGTACTTACCTGAATCTACACAGTTACTCCTGCATGTCATCTTGCAGACTTGAAGACTGTTATGAGCAAGATAATCAATGCAGAGAGAGACTTTCATATAGGTATCCACAGCTCTGAGCTGTTATTACACTAGGGTGCCTTTTCTTTAAGAGGTAGGCATTTTTATCATTAAAATATATTAGGAGACATTCTGGGCAGCAAGGGCATATTCCATATCATTGTTGCCCCAAATTCAAATTATTCATTTCTAAATGAGCACATAGAAATTCACTAAATAATCGTCTAGTAGCCTGGCAGAAATAGTGAATTTCCCTAAGTGCCCTCTTGTATTAGCAAGGAGTAAGTAGTGCTTTGGTTATAAGGGAAAATAGAATCTATTTCTAGAATTATCCTATGTTTTCAAAATTGCTGGATACTGGTTATTTGCCAGCCTTTTAAAAAATGAGAGATTCTTAGAGAAACAGTCCTAACTAAAATCTTATGATTCCCCAAGTTTTAAAATAACTAAATTTAGTAAAGGACAAACAAACAGTACGTTATTTTAGAAGACTGAATTTAACAAACTTTAAAAAGTTTTGTGCTTTGTGAAATTATGTATAAAAATAAGCTTTCCCATTATTTTTACCCATCATATAATTTCAAAATAGTTCATTACAATTATCAGTATATTTTGATACTGAAGAAATACAAGGCTTAAAGTCTACTATCCAGTTTGCTTGGCTTAGTTCTGTTTTTTAAAAATAAACTATTCATTTCTCAGGATGTGGCCATAGAGTAAAATTATGCTCAAATGTTCAATATTTTGGTTGCCTCTTAGATTCATTTGCTAATTTTATGTGTGTGTGTTTCTGTGGATTTCTTTAAGGTTTGGACAGAAGGGTAAAGCTATTAGGATTGAAAGAGTCATCTATACTGGTAAAGAAGGCAAAAGTTCTCAGGGATGTCCTATTGCCAAATGGGTAAGTGTGACTTGACAAGGCCTTTGGTCTTCAGTCTTGGGCATTTTGATTCATTCATCTAACCCTGAGAATTGGGTTATCAGATCAGAGAATCATTTATGCCAGTTGAAAGGAATATTGCTTATATTTATCATGTGTCATCTCTTAAGAAAAAGGCAGATTAGTATAAAATCATGTACAAACTGTATTTAATTGAAAAAATTTAATAGTGAGGAGGAGGTCTGTTCAAGTGCCTGCTAGAAGTGTAATTCTTCTCGGCATGTGAGGAAGAGGTCCTTCATCCTTTAAGTACCTGCAGTTTATCTTGTCATTTTTGAAGACCTTGAACTTTAAAGTCTTGCTTGTCTTCCATCTAGCTCTGGCTTTAGTGCAGGGAGCATTGTCCCCACTGTACTGGGTCGAGTCTGCTACACCCCGAGTGCTTTTGCATCTCTCCCAGTTCTGACCCCAGGGTAAGCCCTGACGTTATAGATGGGCAGCAAAAGGCAAGTTGCAGGTGCTGGTAAATGCCGCCCTAATTGTAACCCAGACTTGAGAAAATATACAGACATCAGTCAATGCTCTCATCTGCTGCAAGTGACCCTTGTTTTGTTTTGGTTGGGGTGGTGGGTGTTGGGGTGGAATGGTGACCCGAACAGGTGGTTCGCAGAAGCTGCAGCGAGGAGAAGCTACTGTGCTTGGTGCGAGAGCGAGCTGGCCACACCTGTGAGGCTGCAGTGATTGTGATTCTTATCCTGGTGTGGGAAGGAATCCCACTCTCTCTGGCTGACAAACTGTACTCCGAGCTCACTGAGACACTGAGGAAATACGGCACGCTCACCAATCGTCGGTGTGCCCTGAATGAAGAGTAAGTGCATCCCAGGCCTCTCCTCTCGTTCCACTGCTAGGAAAGCTTAATTGTTGGTTGGAGGGCAGAGAGTTGAAACTGCGTTTTCACATTTACAAAACAGGGATCAAAATGCCTGCTTCACAGCCATTCAGTAGGAACTTGCATTTGCTAATGCTGACATGGATACTTCGAAGCAATTTCATTTACTAATATTTTGTACCTTCGGACAGTGTAGCTATGAGTTAGAAGCAGCTTGCTGGAAATCTGAGTGTCTGTACCCACAAACTCAGCCATACCATAAACCTGAAAATATTTATGTGTCCGCTTACTGCAAGTGACAACTGTTTAGTGTGCCTAGCCACCACATTAGTAAGTATTGACACCACTTCTGTGTAGCAGTATCTGAGACAGTTTGGTGAGAAACTTTAGGATTCCCAGGTCAAGGACTTTATATGTAACAAACATAAAAATACAAGGATTATTTACAGAAGTTCTGTAGAAACAAACTGATTTTGACTTCATTGCAATCTAGTCCATTATTTCCATAATAATAATCAAAATCACTTCCACTTTTACTGCTACTAAATAATCAAGAAATTAGTGGCTATGGATGGGCATTATTTTCGAGGAATATGAAAATTTGGAATAGGAGAGCAAGGTATGCAGTTAAATATATTTAATGCATCCAAGTGCTGGTATGGTTTTGTTTGTGTTTTTTGTTTTTTAACCTTATCTACCTGCAGGAAGTTTACATCTTCACTTGGAGAAAGTTTAATTTTTTATTTTCCTTCTGCTATGCTATTCTTGTATATCATTAAAAGAATACAGGAAAATTCACAGTGCTGCACTGAAATCCTATGTAGCTATTTACTCACAGTCAGTACTAAAATAATTTTAATATTGCACTTTTTTCTTAGTTTTTAAAATGTTTTTGGCTGCGTCAGGTCTTAGTTGAGGCATGCAGGATCTTTCGTTTTGGTGCGGCCTTCCCTCTAGTTGTGGCGTGCAGGTTTTCTCTTCTCTAGTTGTGGTGCTTGGGCTCCAGGCCACGTGGGCTCTGTAGTTCGCAGCACACAGGGCCTCCTGCTGAGGCACGCGAGCTCAGTAGTCATGGTGCGCGGGCTTCTCTAGTTGCAGCGCACGGGCTCAGTCACCCGGCGGCACGTGGGATCTTAGTTCCCTGACCAGGGATCGAACCTGCGTCCCCTACATTGGAAGGCGATTCTTTACCACTGGACCACCGGGGAAGTCCCTGCACTTCCTCCTTTAGTCACCTTTCTTCTGGGTCCACCAAACTACAAAAGAGTTTACTGAGCTTATGGAAATATTGTGCTGCTCACTGCAACAATCCATTGCTAACCAAATTTGTCCTTTTGCTGACTATTACTCTAACTGGTATGGTTTTACTGTAAATTAACATAGGTTCTCCCTCTGGGTCATTGGGGGTGGGTAGGGAGGGTTGCAAATCAACTATAAATAATCTCTTTAGGAAAGTTACTTTTCCTATGTGAAAGTGTGGCTTGACTTTCTATGATAGTTATGATCCCAGAATGTCATGGTGTGTACCTCAAGGCCATCAACCCACTTTTACAAATGATAGGTTGGAAGGTAGAAGTTGCTGATTCATAAGACATGACTCAAACTGGTGATTGACTGCTTTAGGTATAAAGTAATATTCCATTTACCCTAACATCCCTTGTTTCTCCTTTTAAAAAAATGTATTTAGGTGTCTTTAATCAGAAAGAAAATGAAAGTTAAGGCATCTTGAGCTGATGTTGGTGATAGCATTTTTCTCAGGAATTCAGCGACACTGCCTTGTTTTTGTAAAGCAGACTTCCTCTTAGACTTGGTAGCTGGAACTTCTAAACCACCAAAGAACTTCTTGTGAAAATGACATTTGTTTCATTTACATTTCTTGAAGTTTCTTGCAAACTATATTTCACATTCTTTGTAATGGATTTAATTTTTATTAATATTATACATCTTTGTTATTTTTCCCCTGAAGGCTTTTCTTTGATTCCTATAAATGCCATTGTCTGAAATAGAATTTCTTTCTATATGTCAGATTCTATGTTAAGAACTTTCCTAAATTATGTTATTTTGCATTTGAAAACCATGAATGATGATTGGGCCAGGGTCTAAGAAAAATTAATAGGGACAAGAACAAAACTATTAAAATATGTGCTTCACATATTGACATTTTAAAGGCCAATCTGTATACTTTTGCTTAACTTCGTCTATAATTTCAAGATAAAGATGAGTAGTTATTTAGATGACGTTCTAGCTTTGGGCTAACTATACTTAGAGCAAGTTTCCAAAAACAAAAAATATACTTGAGGTAGGTACATGATTCAAATAGACACTTAACCAATGGCAATAGAGACTTCACTCGGATATAGCTTTTGAAGTTTCTTCTACCCTATAAAATAAGTTTTATTTCTGGAGAAAGTTAAAATTATGATTTTTTTTGTGAAGAATGGAGGGTAATCTCAAATTGGGGCTGCTGACTCATTTTAATATTGAAAGCTGTGGGACCCTCATCACTGAGTTCTTATAAATCCCAGTGCCCACATGCACCATAACCACCCACTGTGAGTCCAGAAAAGAACTCCGAGAGCATCTTCCAGTGGGAAAATCAAAACGGATTTTTACATTTCCTTTGAGCCCAGCCAGCTGTTTCTCCTTTAAAGATTTCCCTTTGAGATTTTTATTTTATGACTAAGCCTAACCAATAATTTTTTGGCAAGTAAGAGTTGTGGGAGTGTATCTGTCATTATAAGGAAGTCAAAGCCAGAAATGTCTCTGCCATGCTGGGTGATATTAAACTTTTAAAGAAACTTTATATTATAAAAATTTTCCAATATACGTAAATGGAGGAGTGCAGTATATTTATCAACATTTTGCCAATACTATTCCATATATTCTGTGCCCCCCCCGACTTCCTAACCCCATCCCCACCAGTGTTTTAAAGCAAAACAGAGGTCATATCATCTAAGCTATGTTCACTTCAGTGTGTATCACTAACAGATAAGGACTTTGTTGTTTTACAATGTTGTAAAACAATGTTAGTTTCTACTGTACAGCAAAGTGAATCAGCTATATGTATACATATATCCCCTCTTTTTGGGATTTACTTCCCGTTTAGGTCACCACAGAGCACTGAGTAGAGTTCCCTGTGCTGTACAGTAGGTTCTCATTAGTTATCTGTTTTATACATATTAGTGTATACAAGTCAATCCCAGTCTCCCAATTCATCCCACCCCTTCTTTCCCCCACTTGGTGTCCATATGTTTTTTCCTCTGTGTCAGTGTCTCTATTTCTGCCTTGCAAACAGGTTCATCTGTACCATTTTTCTAGATTCCACATATATGCATTAATACACGATATTTGTTTTTCTCTTTCTGACTTACTTCACTCTGTATGACAGTCCATCTCTAGGTCTATCCATGTTGCTGCAAATGGCACAATTTTGTTCCTTCTTATGGCTAGTATTCCATTGTATATATGTACCACATCTTCTCCATCCATTTCTCTGTCGATGGGCATTTTGGTTGCTTCCATGACCTGGCTCTTGTAAATAGTGCTGCAATGAACATTGGGGTGCATGTGTCTTTTTTTTTTTTTTTTTTTTTTTGCAGTGGGGGAGCCTCTCACTGTTGTGGCCTCTCCCGTTGTGGAGCACAGGCTCTGGACGCGCAGGCTCAGCGGCCATGGCTCACGGGCCCAGCCGCTGCGCGGCATGTGGGATCTTCCCGGACCGGGGCACGAACCTGTGTCCCCTGCATCGGCAGGTGGACTCTCAACCACTGCGCCACCAGGGAAGCCCCATGTGTCTTTTTGAATCATGGTTTTCTCAGGGTATATGGCCAAGGACTTTTTTTTTTTTTAATAAACAAAACCTGGTCACAGTGATGAGTGATTCTTTAATATCATTTAACGTTCAGACCATGTTCAAATTCCCTAATTGGATACTGTTTCCAATGTACACATATATACACATATACATATCAGATATACATATATATAAAGTAAAAAAAATATTGACAAAAAGAAAGTCCATATCTTACATTTGATTGAGGGTTTTGAGTAGGTCCCAGTTCATGCCTATTGTCTAGTATAGTTATTGATAGAACTTCCTTTTACTCTCAAAAGTGTACCAGTTTGGGGCTTCCCTGGTGGCGCAGTGGCTGAGAGCCCGCCTGCCGATGCAGGGGACCCGGGTTCGTGCCCCAGTCTAGGAAGATCCCACGTGCCGCAGAGTGGCTGGGCCCGTGAGCCATGGCCGCTGAGCCTGCGTGTCCGGAGCCTGTGCCCCGCAACGGGAGAGGCCACAACAGTGGCCCGCGTACCGGAAACAAAAAAAAAACAAACAAACAAAAAAAAAAAGTGTACCAGTTTGTAAGATAAAGTATATGATTCACAAAGGTTCTTTTACTTTATTATAGTTTCCCCTCTCTTTTTGATGAATTTATTTGTTAAAGAGACTGTATGATTTGCTTTGTAAAATTTCTCACATTCTGGATTTGGCTGTGCACACTTGCTTAACTTGTTCCTCTGTCACCAATATCTTCCGTACACTGGTAGTTAGAGTTAAATATGTATGTATGCATGAATGTATATATTAGCAAAATGCTTCATAAGTGGTGATGAAATAATCTTAGTTCTTCATACCCATCAAGAGGGACATAATATCTGCTTTGTTCCATTTATAGTGATGTTATGAGTGTTCAGTTGAGGAGTTGTTAGCTTGATCCACCCATCGTAAAGTTTACTAGAAAACTTTTACCTAATGGTTTAGCACATCAATCGATGATTATTACCTGTTTCCATTAGTTTGCAAATTGATAATTTTCTTATTTTTTAAAGTATAAATTTGTTATGTACATTTCATTTATTTTGCTAGTTTTTCTAGTCTTGCATAGCTTAAATGGCTGATATAATTTTTAGTTTAAATTTTGTTTTTTAAAATATTTACTTATTTATTATTTTTGGCTGCATTGGGTCTTCGTTGCTGCGTGCAGGCTTTCTCTAATTGAGGTGAGCAGGGGCCACTCTTCATTGCAGTGCATGGGCTTCCTCTTGCAGTGGCTTCTCTTGTTGTGGAGCACGGGCTCTAGGCACGCGGGCTTCAGTAGTTGTGACACTCAGGCCCAGTAGTTGTGGCGCACAGGCTTAGTTGCTCTGCGGCATGTGGGATCTTCCTGGACCAGGGATCAAACCTGTGTCCCCTGCATTGGCAGGCAGATTCTTAACCACTGTGCCACCAGGGAAGTCCCTTTTTTTTTTTTAACAGAAGTCCAAGGAGGTTGAGAGTGTTTTTAAAAATCTGTTTTATAGGTAAATATTTTGATTACAATTTCTCTGACTTGTTATTTAACCATTAGCCAAATTCTGAGCCATGTTAAAATTAGGCTGCAATGTAAAAATTCTAACAATATTTGAAAGGCCCCTATAAAAATAAAGGTGCCTTTTCAGAAGCCACTTCATATAGGAAATCACCTTGAAGTTATTTTGTTATGTGTGAGTTTTTTCAATTTCTATATAATTCACACACCAGAAAATTCACCCTTTTAAAGTATACAGTACAGTGCATTAGTATATTCACAAAGTTGTACAACATTTTCATTGCTTCCAAAAGGAAACCTCAAAGCCATTAGGCAAATCACTTCCCATTCTCTTCCCCCCCTAAATGGCAACTACTTATCAACATTCTGTCTCTATAGATTTGCCTTTTCTGGGCTTTTCATATTAATAGAATCATACAATATTTAATCTGTCTGGCCTCTTTCACTTAGCATAATTTTTTTTATTTTTTTAAGTTTTATTGGAGTATAGTTGATTTCCAATGTTGTGTTAGTTTCAGGTGTACAGCATAGTGATTCAGTTATACATATACATATATTCATTCTTTCTCAGGTTCTTTTCCCATATAGGTTATTATAGGTTGTTCATTCTTTTTCAGATTCTTTTCCCATATTGAGTAGAGTTTCCTGTGCTATACAGTAGATCCTTGTTGGTTATCCATTTTGTATATAGTAGTGTGTATATGTTCATCCCAAGCTCCTAATTTATCCCTCCCCGCCGCATTTCCCCTTTGGTCTCCAAAAGTTTGTTTTCAAAATCTGTGAGTTTGTTTCTGTTTTGTAAATCATTTTTTAAATATTCCACATATGAGTGATATCATACAACATTTATCTGACTTACTTCACTTAGCATGATAATCTCTAGGTCCACCCATGTTGCTGCACATGGGATTATTTTGTTCTGTTTTATGGCTGAGTAATATTCCATTGTATATATGTACCACATCTTTATCCATTCCTCTGTCGATGGACATTTAGGTTGCTTCCATGTCTTGGCTATTGTAAATTGTTCTGCAGTGAACACTGGGGTGCATGTATCTTTTCAAATTATGGTTTCCTCTGGATACATGCCAAGGAGTGGGATCACTGGCTCATATGGTAGTTCTATTTTTACTTTTTTAAGGAATTTCCATACTGTTCTCCATAGTGGCTATACCAGTTTACATTCCCACCAACAGTGTATGAGGGTTCCCTTTTCTCCCCACCCTCTCCAGCATTTATTGTTTGTAGATTTTTTGATGATGGCCATTCTGACCTGTGTGAGGTGATACCTCATTGTAGTTTTGATTTGCATTTCTCTGATAATTAGTGATGTTGAGCATCTTTTCATGTGCTTTTTGGCCATCTGTCTTCTGTGGAGAAATGTCTATTTAGATCTTCTGCCCATTTTTTGATTGCATTGTTTTTTTGACATAGAGCTTCATGAGTTGTTTGTATATTTTGAAGGTTAATTCCTTGTCGTCACTTTGTTTGCAAATATCAGTATTTTCTCCCATTCTGTGGGTTGTCTTTTTGTTTCATTTATGGCTTCCTTTACTGTGCAGAAGATTTTAAGTTTAATTAGGTCCCATTTGTTTATTTTTGTTTTTATTTTCATTACTCTAGGAGGTGAATCAAAAAAGATGTTGCTGCAATTTATGTCAAAGAGTGTTCTGCCTATATTTTCCTCTAACAGTTTTATAGTGTCCAGCCTTACATTTAGGTCTTTGATCCATTTTGAGTTTATTTCTGTGTATAGTGTTAGAGAATGTTCTAATTTCCTTCTTTTACATGTAGCTTTTCAGTTTTCCCAGCACCACTTATTGAAGAGACTGTCTTTTCTCCATTGTATATTCTTGCCTCCTTTGTCATAGATTAATTGGCTGTAGGTGCATGGGTTTATTTCTATTCCATTAATCTATATTTCTGTTTTTGTGCCAGTACCAAACTGTTTTGATGACTGTAGCTTTGTAATATAGTCCGAAGTCAGGGAGTCTGATTCCTCTAGCTTCATTTTCCTTTCTCAGGATTGCTTTGGCTATTCGGGGTGTTTTGTGTTTCCATACAAATTTTAAAATTTTTTGTTCTATTTCTGTGAAAAATGCCATTGATAATTTGATAGGGATTGCATTGAATCTGTTTATTGCCTTGGGTAGTATAGTCATTTTCACAATATTGATTCTTCCAATCCAAGAACATGGTATATCTCTCCATCTGTTTGTATCATCTTCGATTTCTTTCATCAGCATCTTATAGTTTTCAGAGTACAGGTCTTTTGCCTCCTTAGGTAAATTTATTCCTACATATTTTATTCCTAGGTCTTTATAATGTTTTAAAGTTTTGTCCATGTCATAACATTAATCAGTACTTTATTCCTTTTTATGGCTGAATAATATTCCATTGCATATACGTGTACCACATTTTCTTTGTTCATCAGTTCGTGGACATTTTAGTTATTTCCACTTTTTGGCTATTATGAATAATGCTGCTATGAATATCTCTGTACAGGTTTCTGTATAGACATATATTTTCAGTTCTCTTGGGTGTATACCTAGGAGTGACAATTTTGGTCATATGGTAACTACGTTTAACTTTTTGAGGAATTGCCAAATTGTTTTCCAAAACAGCTGCACAACTCTTCATGCCTACCAACAATATATGGAGGTTTTGATGTTTCCATATTTTCACCAAAACTACTTATTGGCTGCCTTTATTTATTTATTTTATTTATTATACCCCTTCCAGTGGGTATAATGTGTATCTCATGGTTTTGATTTGCATTTCCCTAATGAGTAATGATGTTAGTCATTATTTCATTTGCTATTGGCTATTCGTATATCTTCTTTGAAGAAATCCTTTCTTAAATCTTTTCTCCTTTTTAAATTAATTGTTTTTTGAGTTATAAGAGTTATTTATATATTCTGGATACTAGAACTCATCAGATACATGGTTGGCAGATATTTTCTCATTCTGTAGGTTGTCTCTTCATTTGATGATATCCTTGAAGCACAAAAGTTTTAAATTTTGATGAAGTCAGTTTTTTTTAAATTAACTGCTTGTACTTTCAGTGTCATATTTAAGAAATCATTGCCTAATCCAGGGTATTAAAGATTTACACCAATGTTTTCTTCCCAGAGTATTATAGTTTTAGCTCTTCCATTTAGGTCTTTGATCACTGTTGTGATGTGAGATAAGAGTTCAACTTCATTTTTTTGCATGTGACTATCCAGTTGTCTCAGCACCATTTGTTGAAGGGACTGTTTTTTCCATATTGAATGGTCTTCTCATTCTTGTTGAAAATTAATTGACAAAGATGTATGTGTCATTTCAGGATTCTTCTATTCCATTAATTTACATAGCTATCCTTATGCCAATACTACATGTTGTTGATTGCTGTAGTTGCTGTAGTAAGTTTTGAAATTGGGATGTATAAATCTTCCAACTGTTTTTCTTTTACAGGATCCTTACAGTATCCTACAGGATACTCTGGGTCCTTTTCATGTCCCTATGAATTTTAGGATGAACTTAATAATTTCCCCATCTGGGATTTTGACAGAGGTTCTGTTGAATCAGCAAATTAATTGGGAAGTGTTGACATCTTAACAATATTAAGTCTTCCTATTTATTAGCACAGGATGTCTTTACATTTATTTAGGTTTTTAATTTCTTTCAATGATGTTTTATAGTTTTCAGTGTACAAGTCCTACGTGTCTTTTGTCAAATTTCTAAATATTTTATTCTTTTTGATGCTGTTTTAAGTAGAATTGTTTTGATTTTTTTTTGGATTGTTCATTGCCAGGATACACTTACACAGTTGGGTTTTATATATTAATCTTATATCCTACAAGCTTATTTAACTAGTTTATTAGTGCCAGTTTTTTTTTTTTTGGTGGATTCCTTAGGATTTATACATACAAAATCATGTCATCTACAAATAGAGATAGTTTAGTTTCTTCATTTCCAATCTAGGTGTCTACTTTTTTCTTTTTTTTTTGATCCTTTTGCATAATTTCTCTGGCTAGAACCTACAGTAGATATTCAACAGAATTAGCAACAGCAAGCAGCTATTGCTTGTCTCTGATTTCTTTCAGCTTTTCACCATTAGGTATGATGCTAAATGTAGGGTTTTTGTAAATGTTCTTTGTCAGGTTGAGGAAGATTCTTTTTCTATTCTTAGGTTGAGTATTTTTATCATGAAAGGGTGTTGTACTTTTCTCAAATGCTTTTTCTGCATTTCACTTTGTTAATGTGGTATTTCATATTGATTGATTTTTATACATTGGACCAAGATTGCATTTCTGGGATAGATATTACTTGGCCATAATGTATACTTTTTGTATATGTTGCTGGATTCCATTTGCTAGTATCTTATTGAGGATTTTTTCATCTATATTGATAAGGGATATTGGTCTATAGTTTTCTTGTGATGTCTTTGTTTTTGGTTTCAGGGTAATACTGTATTCATAGAATACATTGAAAAGGGTTCCCTCTTATATTATTTGGAAGAATTTGTAAAGGATTGGGGCTAATTTTTTAAATGTTCAGTGGAATTCACCAGCAAAATCATGTACGCCTGGGCTTATCCTTGTGGGAAGTTTTTTGATTACTAATTTAGTCTTTTTGTTATAGATCTATTCAGATTTTCTGTTTCTTCTTGAGTCAGTTTCAGTAGTTTGTGCTTTCTGGGAATTTGTCCATTTCATCTAAGTTATCTAACCTGTTGATAAGATCATTTTTATAGTATTCCCTTCTAATGCTTTTTATAAGGTCATTGGTAGTATCCTGTTTCATTTCTGATTTTTTAGTAATTTGGGTCTTCTCTCTTTTTCTTGGTCAGTCTAGCTAGTTTTGTCTACCAAGACCTCAGGCAGCCGCAATGTTCAACAATTGCCTCTGACTATTTTCAACAAATATCTCCAGTGGGGAAAAGGCTATATACAATAGGTGAACTCCAAGTCAGATCAAATGAAGAAAGCCTTGCCAGTGGTGTCTTCTAGAGAACTACCAAATAGGTAAAATAATGACATTTATCTAGGAATGGGGCTTTGGAGGATATCCAGCCTAATTCTGCCCTCTCCAGTGGTTGCCAGCCTGCTGATTTTCACCATAAATGTGGGCTGTTGGTTTTCAAGGGTGTCATGGAGTTCTGGGGACAGTGGAAATAGGGCAGGTTAAAACACTGTAAAGCTTAGCTTCTTACCAAAATTTCATTGCCTTTCTTGAAGAAATGCTTCCAGGACTGCTGCAAGTCTTTTGTTAATTTCCATATTTCTGAAGAGTTGATTCTGACAGTATTTACCAGGTTTCCTTTTGCTTTTGTGGAGGAGGGTATTTTCAGAGATCCGTATTCTGCCGTTTTTGCTGACATCTGTACAATTGTAACTTCTAATTATAACATTCCTTCTGCATTTATTAGATGGAATTCTTTAAAGAACTTTTCATTATCAACTGTTTGGTTACCATTAAATATAATTTGTAAACAAATGACAGAATAATGCATGGTAAGTATCTTTAGTTGTGAAATTTCAAAATAGTGATTTGGTGCCTTTGTAACCATCCAAAAATATCAGTTAGTTTTTTTTTTTTTTTTAACATCTTTATTGGGGTATAATTGCTTTACAATGGTGTGTTAGTTTCTGCTTTATAACAGAGTGAATCAGTTATACATATACATATGTTCCCATATCTCTTCCCTCTTTGTCTCCCTCCCTCCCACCCTCCCTATCCCACCCCTCCAGGCAGCCACAGAGAACCGAGCCGGTATCCCTGTGCCATGCGGCTGCTTCCCACTGGCTATCTACCTTACGTTTGTTAGTATATATATGTCCATGTCTCTCTCTCGCCCTATCACACCTCACCCTTCCCCCTCCCCATATCCTCAAATCTGTTCTCCAGTAGGTCTGTGTCTTTATTCCTGTTTTACCCCTAGGTTCTTCATGACATTTTTTTTTCTTAAATTCCATATATATGTGTTAGCATACGGTATTTGTCCTTCTCTTTCTGACTTACTTCACTCTGTATGACAGACTCTAGGTCTATCCACCTCATTACAAATAGCTCAATTTCGTTTCTTTTTATGGCCGAGTAATATTCCATTGTATATATGTGCCACATCTTCTTTATCCATTCATCCGACAATGGGCACTTAGGCTGTTTCCATCTCCAGGCTATTGTAAATAGAGCTGCAATGAACATTTTGGTACATGACTCTTCTTAAATTCTGGTTTCCTCAGGGTATATGCCTAGTAGTGGGATTGCTGGGAATATCAGTTAGTTTGTTCTTTCTTTTTGGTATCATTATTAACTCATTTGAAAAAAAATACCATCATGGATTTTAACCTACATTCATTTCAATGAGAAATGATATTTAGAGATCACAGTATGTGTCCAGATGTGCCCATTGCTACAAAGATATTGTTACTTTAGGCATTTTCAGTGGGCTGATACAGGAAGTAATTTTTTTTGAAAGAGAAAATTTGAGCTTTTTAATTCATATTGTGAGTTCATACTATTTCCTGTTCATAGGATTTTACAGGGTATTTACTTATCTTTAGACTTATTTCATCTTACACTGAAATTCTTATTTTTTTTTTGACATTAACAATGATTTCTTCATGTCACAACATACGTAAGTAATTTCAAAATAATATCATTACTACAAATAAGACTACTGCTGTCCAATGAGGTCAGGAGAGCCATACATAAACAAACGATCCACTTCTTAACATGTATCCAAAGGAAATGAAATCATTATCTCAAAGGGATATCTGCATTCCAATTGCAGCATTATTCACAGTAACCAAGGTGTGGAGACAACCTAAGTGTCCATCAATGGATAAATGGATAAAGATGTGGTTTGTGAACACACACAGAGGAATATTATTCAGCTTTTAAAAAAGGAAATCCTGCCATTTTCGACAACATGGATGAATCTGGAGGGGATTATACTAAGTGAAATAAGCCAGACAGAAAGACAGATACCTGATATTACTTATATGTGGAATCAAAAATGAAAAACAAAAGTCAAACTCACAGAAACAGAGTAGAAAAGTTGTGAGAGGCTGGGGGATGAGGGAAATAGGGAGAGGTTGGTAAAAGGATATGTATAATCTTTCACTTATAAAATGAGTAAGGTCTGAGGATCTAATGACTATAGTTGATAACACCTTACTATATAACTGAAATTTGCTAAAAGAGTTGAACTGAAATGTTCATTGCAAGAAAAAAAAATATGTGAGGTGACAGATGTGTTAATTAACTTGATGGGAAAATCCTTTCATAATATATGCTTATATCAAATCATCACGTTGTATACTTTAAATATCTTACAGTTTTATTTGTCAATTATACCTCAATACAGCTGTGAAAAAATACCTACTGAATATAGTTTTCCTAGTGGGTTGTTTTATCCTGTTTTTAATTTTTGGTTTCTTTGCTTGCTTGTCTGTTTATTGCCCTTAGGATATAACTGACTTGGGATGTGAAGTCACAATACTGTATTTTAGCTAAAAACTAGAAAGCACTCAAATGCCCATCAATGGTGGAACGATTAATTTGTGGCATATCCATATAATAGACACTGTACTCAGTGAATAAATACATCAATATAAAGTATAACTACATGCAACAATGTGGATAGATATTCCAAACAATGTTGAAGAAAAGAAGCAAGACACAAATAAGCTTATACTAGATAATTGCATATACATGTGTATGTTATGTATGTATGTGTGTATGTATATGTGTACATATATACATATACACATACAGTTTTGCCTATTTTTATGCTACAGTATAGAAATATATAGCATACTATATGTAGTATAAAAATAGTCAAAACTATACATATATGTGTGTGTACTATACTATACGTTGTAAAAAAATGGGCAAAGCTATATATATATACACACACATTTATATACACACTTACACACTAAATTCAGTAGGTTTATAGTATATATAGTATAAAAATAGGCATATGTATACACACACATAGGATAAAAGTAGGCAGAGCTAATCTCTTCTGACATAAGTTACTGTTAGGAGGACAAAATCCCATAAGATGGGATTTAGGGGTGCAGGTATATGTTTTGTTTCTTAGTTTGAGTGGCACTCACTTGTGTATGTTTCATTTGTGAGTGATTAGAAGCTATAAAATTATGTGTACTTTCTCTGTGTGTATTATAATACAATAAAATGTTTGTTCAAGTTGTCTTTTAAAGCCAATCGAAATAGTTCTTTTCTAATGTGATTGTGGCACAGCTTAATATAGAGTTAGACTTCTTTCAAAACTAATTTGCATTCATTTTGGAATGTAGACACCCAGAATATGAGCTTGATAGCCTGGACAGTGCTATCCATAGTCATGAACTTGGTTCTTTGATTTCTCAGGAGAACGTGTGCCTGTCAGGGGCTGGACCCAGAGACCTGTGGTGCCTCCTTTTCTTTTGGTTGTTCATGGAGCATGTACTACAATGGATGTAAGTTTGCCAGGAGCAAGATCCCAAGAAAATTTAAGCTGCTTGGGGATGACCCAAAAGAGGTTTGTTTACTTCCTGATGTATAATCTGTTTATTTTTCATGGAGAATTGATGAGCACAGATGAAGTGAACAATATAATAAACTCTCATTAACAGAGAATTTCATCTCAGAGCAGTAAAATTTTGGCTAAACGGTAGGCACACATAATAATAGTTTATAAAATTAGCATAATAACAGCCATGTGATACTAAAGTAATAAATTTGATCAACATAAACTATATTTATGGCCTTTTACACTTATTCTTCGTCTTCTGTGTAAACTCCAGAGTTTCACACAGCTGTCATTTCCATATTAAAACTAAATATTACTGCTTCAGTGTTAGAACGTTCATCTTTTGAACCTGAATTATAGAAATCATGTTCGTGACTGCCACATTCATAAAAGTCCATTTCTAGTCACAGTTTCAACCCATGAGATTTGATGGCTTAACGTTACTGTAATAAATGCATTCAGGTAACTAAAACGTATTTAGATTTTAATATAAAGGTGTAGTTGAAATAAATGAACATTGATTTCTCATTGACATCACTGGTTTTTGTCCTTCTCTAGAATATATATTTCTCAAAATATAACTTGTAGATTGGTATTACGTTTAACAACTTTTGTGTAGCATGTATTCTAGAGTATGCTAATTGAATAATCAGAAAACCTCAGTATATTTAGCATTCATATATGATCAAATTTTTAGTCAATCTATACATGTTATAATTTTCTTTCAAATTTTAAATGCAATTGAAATATGCAATTATACTATTGATGTAACAATTTTTATATGTCCCTTTGAAAAATTTGTTAGCTTTATTATTTATGACAATAATAGTAAGTGGAAGTTTAATAAAGTGCAAAAGCTCTTCAAGTCGTGATATAAATTTTTCATAGAATCATAACATTTTAATAAGCTGTATTAATGTGCTAGATATCCTCTTTGCATAAGAAAACACAAATATTTGATAAACCTAATGAATAGCAATTTTGCCTGCTGTCTTACACTTTTAATTTTCACACTGGAGAGCATTTTCTCCACTACTTCATAAATGTTTATCACTCTGTGTTTCATGTAAACAAATGCAGGGGATGGCTAGTGACATCCTCCCTCTGTTAGGTAGGAGGACTCCGGTCAGAAACCTCCTCACCTTCTAAAATGCAAGCAAGTATACCTCTGCCAGCTGCTTACATCTCCCAAGGTTTTTAGAGAAATATCAATGTGAGATGAGAACTTCTAAGTATGAATAGAACAACTGAGTATTGTCCCCTCCCATTTAAAAAAGCATATTCTTTGCTTGGGGGTGGGGGCGAATATACCTGAACATTTTTCCTCTCAAGTAAACTTCACAAAGTTTTTCATATATACCACATTATAGTTCTTAGGGTTTTTTTCATATTTGAATCACATAGTAATTTTTAGTTCTATGGCGTGATCATTTCAAATTTTGTAATGCTATTTTTTATAAACATTTAAAATATAAAGATTAGAGATAGATTAAACCAAACAAATCCTTTCAATAGCTCATCTTCCTCGGCCACTAATTGGAGAAGAATAGAGAATGTGACCTTTTAAAGACCGTATGGCTTCATTCTCCTAATCCTACTACCAGCATAGACTTATATTAATAAAATGCCAAATATCTGCATGCAAAGTAGAAAATTGATTAATCTCATGTAAATACCAAAGAGCTAGACATTTAACAGCACATACCAAAACAGATGATATATGGTCTATGCTTTTCACTTAGAAATAGTCACGTTAAGATGATATTTAGTTATTGGGTTGGCCAATGTTACGGGAAAACCCCAAACAAACTTTTTGGCCAAGCCGATATTTAATGAAACAGTATATATTTGTGATTTGGATCTAAGATATAGGGGGAAAAATCTAATTGATAGCCTCTCTCATATATGGATAGAATGGATTTAGAATTTAATATGTAGAATTATTAATTCTATGCAGGAAGAGAAACTGGAGTCTCATTTACAAAACCTGTCCACTCTTATGGCACCAACATACAAGAAACTTGCACCTGATGCATATAATAATCAGGTAAGTTTAAACAGTTATTGACAATGATTAGAACACTTTACTTACTCATTATTGATGGCCTATCTTTCCAAAAATATTTTTGAAGCAATGATTTTCCTTTATTTTTCTAACTTTTTCTCTTCCTAATTGTTGAAACCACTGCAGTGTTCTGTTTTTGATATATGAATATTTGATATATGAAAATTACACCATCCAAAAGAGTGTATTTTTGGGCTTCCCTGGTGGCGCAGTGCTTGAGAGTCCGCCTGCCGTTGCAGGAGACGCGGTAAAAAAATAAAAAAAAATAAAACAAAAGAGTGTATTTTTGGTCTTTTAATCTGTAAAAGATAATGAGCTTTTAAGGCTCACAAGCTGTTTTACCTACTAATCTTGTTCTCATATGGATAATTTTATCTCTGTAAGCAGACTTTAGTGATTAATTGCAATTATATGGCTCATACTGTAGGTTCTAACCACCTGTTAACTGTTTCCACAGCAAGTCTATACATGTAAAGCTATGGGTGTACTACTTTGTAAGTGTATATACATGTGTCGAGATACGTCAGATTTTGCTAGATTTTTCCTTTTTCTTTTTCCTTTCCTATTTTCTAAGTGTGTGCTGGGTTATACCTATATGGAAGGCCAGGTGATTCGTTGAGAAATGCTCGTGAAGGAGGCAAAAGACCGTGAAGTCTACACTGTTTCAATAACATCAACAGCAAAAGCAGTACATGAAAGCCTATTATGAACCAGATGCTGTGTTTAGTCACTGTGGACATTAAGATGAGCAATGCAGATTCTCTGTCTTTACAAAACTCCTTCCTTAGAGGAGACAGAGATATGTAAAATGCCAGCTATAGAAAAACATGATAACAGCTGGGATAGAAGTATGCATATTTCTGAAGGAACAAAAAGGTTCTCCCTGAAAGTAGAGATGTAAGGTCACAAATGGCCTTGGAGGCCATACAAAGATCTTTGAACTTTATCTTATAGGTAAGAGGCCTACCACTGGGGTGTTCTAAGTGTATATTGGGGATGGTGAGGGTGAAGTGATTTAACTTGAAAAGGTCACTCAAGCCAAATAAATGAAATACAGCTTAGATTATAGAAGATTAAATTAGAGAAGTAAGCTATAGCAATCACTGGGCAAGAGACGTTAAGGTCCTAATTTAACGAAATAGCAGTAGTGATAGAGAAAATGAAATAAGTATGTGAAATATTTGGTGGAACTTATAAACTTAGTGACCAGTCAGATTTGAGAACGAGCAAAAGAGAATTTGAGCGTCCACCAAATTTCTGGCTTGTACAGGTGGTTGTATTAGTATTAGGAATCAGTGAGGAAAAGTAAGTTTGGAGGAGATAAGGAGAAGATGACAAATTTCATTTTGGACATGCTAGGTTCGACATACTTCTAGGATAATTAAAAGAAAAATCGGGAGAAAAATCCAGGTTAGCACTGTGATTTGGGAGTTATCAAAATGCAGGAAGTAGTTAGTAGTAAATACAATTTTTCAGAGTGAAGATTACAAAGAGGAGAAGGGGCTAATGATTTTAATATTTAACATTTTAGGGGTGAGTGGGGGAAGAGAAACCAGTGAAGGAAGGACTGGGGGTAGGAGCAATGGAATAGGAGAGGGAGCAATGGAATAGGAGAGGTTAAAGATTTAAGAGGAAGAGGAAGATTGATAGATGGAGGAAAGCTTGAGGTGATGAGAAGGTATTCAGAACAGAGTACACAGAAGTATGGATACGGGAAAGCGTGAAGTGTGACACATTTTGCAAACATTGTCATTTACTTAATAATGTTAAAGACTCTAAGGGGACTAGATTAGTCTACATAGCAGAGACAGACAGGGCACCAATTTTAGTCAACAATTTAGCTATTCTTGTTTCCAATGTGGACTTTAACATTTTCCCCAAACCTCAATTCTTTTTTTTTTAAGTTTTTCTTTTTTTTTTTTAAGTGGGAGCAAAGGAGGCAACTTTAATAATGACTGTCTCTTTATAAGTTGTTTTATGTCACAACCTAGATATTTAGAGATATATGTTAATGTCTATGAAAATTATTTTAAATGCTATCAATAACAAACAGTGGGATTAATATTGTTATTTTTACAACTTTACCTATTTTAATCAGTGTCACAGAAAAGTATAAGGAATGGTTTGCTACTGTTGTAAAATAACTCTGGTGAGAAAAATAATAAATCAAGCTATAAAAAGAAAATAAATTGAGTCTATGTTGCTAGATTTCAAGTTTGGCCATTTTCTGTTGAGTGAATTTTTTATAGGGGCTATTAATCAAATGGCTTTAACTGGGGAAAGGGACAGAACAACAAGCATTGATGTTCTTACTCCTTTGATTCCTATTATAGACTGTCTCATACAAACTTGATTATCTAAGCATTTATATTCTACACTATAACTTTTTGTTTGGAGTATTTTATGCATTTCCTGAACCTGGAATATCTAAAATATGAAGGTACCTCAAGTCTTTAAGTTAGAACAAGATGATTAGGTATAATTCCTTAGATGTGTTTTAATATTTGTATATGAGTAAATGTGTAGATAGATATACTAAACAATTGGCATGAAGTTTCAGTTAAGCAAGATGAATAAGGTCTAAGATCTGCTGTACAATTGTACCTATAGTCAACGATAATGTACATTTAAAAATTTGTTAAAAGTGTAGCTCTCATGTTAAGTGTTCTTACCACAATAAAATAAAATTTAAATACATACATACATTCATACATTTCAAAATAAATGTAATGTCTATATAAACTAAATCAACTAATGGCTAAGAACAAATAAGGTGTTTTTTATATTGCATGGTAGGTACTACTGGAAAGTTTATCCGTATGTCTTAACATGGTTTAGAGACCCCAGAAAACAGCCATGTGATCTTTTCCTACAGTATACATAACACATCAAGGTTATAGGTGCTGTGGAAGTCTACTGTTTGGTATTTGCCTCCTTCCCCCTACTGAATATAGTACCTTTATTTCTCATATATGAATGTTCTTCTTTGCTTTATTCCTTGATTTCATAAAGACTTACTGCTGAAGTTAAGCTTCATTAGGTCTTCACAGCATTTCTTGTCAGCTCCATGGAATTAGATTATAGGTTTTCTTAACTTAAATATCCTTTAAGTCTATCCAGTAGAGTATATTTCTCTATCTTTTCTATGGTTATCTTACCATTAAACTTTAGGACTGAATTAGCAGGCTCAAATCTCAAAATCATGTGCTCTCGTCATGTGTGGAGATGACATTTTAAACCAAGAAAACTTTCTTTGACAGTGGAAATATTTTCTGTCTACACTGTTCAGAACGGTAGTTACTAGCCACATGTGGTTACTGAACACTTGATAAGTGGTTAGTGCAACTGAGTTAATGAACTTTTTAATTAATTTAAATTTAAATTGCTACATGTGGCTAGTAGCTGCCGTATTGAACAGCACAGATTTACACCATCAGAAAGCCATGCACTTAGAACTGTCTTCCAGACACAGAGACAAATTTCCAGTAATCCATTCACAGATCCCTGCATGGTATTTCTTATGAGATGGCATGAGTCTCAGGACCAGCTAGATTTTGTATACATTTTTATTCAAGGAACAGAATAAAGCTAACTAGATCACGGCATCGCACAATATTATTACACTAATATATGTGTAATTAGAGTCCCAAAAGGAGGACAGAAAAATATCTTTAAGTATAATGGCCAATTATTTTTCAAATTTGTTCAAAACTATAAACCCATTGATCCCAGAAGCTCAGCAAGCCCCAAATGGTGGGCGGGGGTGGCGGGGGGAGATATGAAGAAACTATATAAAATCACATTAAAATCAATTTGCTTACAGTGATTGATTAAGAGAAAATGTGAAAAGTAGATGGGGGAAAAAGACATTACTTATAGGGAAAAAATGGATAATAGACACACAAGACAAAGTCTGAGAAAGATGCAAGAAAAAAGAGGAAAAACATCCTTAAAGTACAGAAAGAAAAAAAAAAAAACAGACTATCAATCTAGAAATCTATAACCAGTAAAAACAACTCTCAAAAGTGAAGGCAAAAATAAAGATTTTTTTTTTCAGGCACACAAAAGCTGAAATAAATAACTTACCACCACCGGCAGACTAAAACTTCAAAAATGTTAAAGGAAGCCCTCTGATGATAGAAAGAAAAATGATACGATAGAAATCTGGTTTGGCAAAAAGTAATGAAAACATCATAAATAGTAGATATGCGAGTAAAAAGACTTTTTTCCCTTATTAAAAAAATTTCTTTACAAGATAGTTTGTTATTTTAAAATATATTAAAAATGTAATTTAAGGTTTATATGTAAAAGTAGCACAGAGGCTTGGGGATTGGAAGTATACTGTTGTAAGATTCTTATGTTATATATGGATGGAATGGTATATTACTTGAATATAGACTGTACACTACACTGTAAACCTTAAAGCAGGCAGCCACTAACAAAAAATGTATAACTAATCCCCCAGTAAAGAGATGAGAATGGAATTCCAAAACATTTTAAAATATGGAACTAAAAGAAAACTAAAACAAATACAAAACAAATAGCAAATGGTATATTTAATCCCAGCCATATCAAAAACCACATTAAATATAAATTTTTTTTAACACTCCCAATTAAAAGGCAGAGCTTGTGATATTGAATAATCACATTGATACAGAACAATTGTGATATTTAAAAAAGCAAGAACCAAGAAATAACGTGCTTGGGCTTCCCTGGTGGCGCAGTGGTTGAGAGTCCGCCTGCCGATGCAGGGGACACAGGTTCGTGCCCCGGTCTGGGAAGATCCCACATGCCGCAGAGCGTCTAGGCCCGTGAGCCATGGCCACTGAGCCTGTGTGTCCGGAGCCTGTGCTCTGCAACGGGAGAGGCCACAACAGTGAGAGGCCCGCGTACCGCAGAAAAAAAAAAGAAAAAGAAATACTGTGCTAATGTCAATCAAAAGCAAGCTGGAGTGATATTAATAGCAAAGTAGATTTTATAGCAAAGAATATTATAAAGAGGATCATTTTATAATGATAAAAAGGTCAGTTTAGCAAGAGAATGTGATAATCCTATGTATCTAGTAATAGCTTTAAATTTTATTAAACAAAAACTGATACAACTAAAAACAAAGCTACAGATACAGTCAGTTTTCAATATATCTCTCTCAAACCATTAGAACAAGTAGACATAAAATTAGTAAGGGGACAGAAGACTTGAACAACACTTTTAACGAAATTGATGTTATGTATAGAACTCCCCATGCAATCACAGAATTAACATTATTTTCAAATATACAAGGATGATTTACCAAGATAGTTTATATTCTGGGTCATGAAACAAGTATTGATAAATTTAAAAGCCACAAAATATGTTCTCTGATCACAATGAAATTAAATTGAAAATCTGTACCAGAAGGATACCTACAAAATCCCTAAATATCTGGAAACTTAGCGACTTATTTCTAAATGACCTATGGGCCAAAGAATAAATCACAAGGGAGAAAGTATTTCAAACTGAATGAAAATGAAGATGTGACATTGAAATTTGTGGGATGTAGCTATGAAGCCTACTTAGAGAAAGATTTATAGCATTGAACATTTATATCAGAAATGTTATATAAAGTCTCGAATCAGTGATCTATGTTTATATCCTATGAAGCTTGGAAAAAGAGCAACTTTAGCCATATAAAAGGCAGAAGGAAGGAAAAACTAAAGGTAAGAACAGAAATCAATGAAATAGAATACAGAAAACAGAATATATCGGTGAAACCAAAAGCTAGTACTTTTAGTCAGTTTGTTCAAGAACAAATGAGAAGGTACAAATTGTCAATATCAAGAATTAAAGATGAGACACCATTACATATCCTACAGACAGTAAAAGAATAATAATGAAAACATTATTAAAACTTTATGAAAATAAATTAAATGACTTAGATGAAATGGGCAGAGTCCTTGAAAGGCACAAATTACTGAAGCTTACTAAAGAAAAAGTACCATGAATAGTCCTATATCTATTTAAAAATAGAATTGGTAATTAAAAACTTTCCCAAAAAGAAAACTCCAGGCCCAGATGATTTCCCTTCCAAATTTCACTCATTATTTAAGAAAGAAAGAATAGTTCAATGGAAACTCTTCTAGACAGTAGCAAAGGAGTAAATACTTCCCAACTCATTCTATAAGGCTGGAAATATCCTGGTACTAAAATCAGACAAGGGCATTAAAGAAAAAATAAAGTCCAATGATCTTCATGAATATTGATGTGAAAATTCTTAAGAAAATTTCATCTAAATACATCCAACGATGTGTAAAAGGGATAATATATTATGATCAAATGGAGTTTATTTCAGGAGCAGCTGGTTCATTTAACACTCAAAGATCAATCAATGTGATTCACCATATTAACCAACATAATGGGGAAAACTATCTCAATAGACAGAGAAAAAAGCATTTGACAAAATTTAACATCTATAGAAGGAAACTTTCTCGGCCTGATAAAGGGCATAGATTAAAAACCTAAAACTAACATCACACGTAATGGTGAAAGAACTAAAGCGTTTAGTGTTTTTATGGTAAAGCAGCAAGTTGAAGAGGTAGTTCATTCCTTAACTTGCTCAGCTATAGGTGGAACTGTAATTTCTTTGCTCCATTTTGTGACATGAAACTTTTTAATGCTATCTTATTGTGATGGGATCATGCCTGTTACCTAAGGTAGGCTTTGCCATCTGTGAAGACTCAGTAAATGGCAAGCTAAAATTTTTTTAAAAACACATTATACACTGGGAACAAGAAAAGCATGTCCATTCTCACCACTTCTAGTTAACATCTTTGTTTTTTTTAACTTCTCAAGTAGGTTTTACTATTTGTTGAAGATGTTCTCTGTGCCATATTTATAAACAGAAGTTTAATATACAATTGTCATACAATAATAAAAATAAATACTTTTTACTCTTTATCAAATGAATGTTTGCTTAAGAAAATTCAAGGGATGTTTTCAAGAATAGTTCTCATCTTGCCAACAAGCTTTTTGTGACAGCCTGATTTTTTAAATTGAGGTATAGTTGATTTGCAATATTATATGTTTCACATGTACAACATAATGATTCACAATTGTTAAAGATTATACTCCATTTATAATTATTATAAAATGTTGGCTATATTCCTTGTGCTGTATAATATATCCTTGTATCTTATTCTATTGAACATCTAACTGGAAATTTTAGACCATGAAATAGGCAAGAAAAAGAAAATAAAAAGGATACAGATTGAATATGAAGAAATAAAACTATCCTTATTTGCAGACAACATGTGTGTGGAAAGTCCCAAAGAGTCTACCAAAAAACTTCCTAGAACTAATAAATGGTTTAGCACAGTTGCAAAATACAAAAATCGATTGTATTTCTGTATACTAGCAATAAACCATTAAAAATTGAAATGAAAACCAATAACAATTAAAATAGCATCAAAAATATGAAATTCTTAATATATATCTGACAAAAATGCACGAGACCTGTGCACTGAAAACTACAAAACATTTCTGAGAGAAATTATAAAAGACCTAAATAACTGGAACAATATACCATGTTCATGGATTGCAAGACTAAGTATTATTAAGATTTCAGTTTTCCCCAAATTAATCAATGGATTCAGTACATGACCTATCAAAATCTCACCAGGTGTTCTCAAGGAATTGACAAGGTGATTCTAAAATAAATAGAAATGTAAAGAACCTGTAATAGTCACAGACTTTTTTTTAAAGAACAGAATTTGAATACCTATACTCCCTGATTTCAAGATTTACTACAAATCCACAGTTACTAGTAATCAAGACAGTTGATTATTGGCATATACACACATAATACACACACACACCAGCACACCATTACATAACAAAAGATCAGAATAGAGAGTCTGGAAATAGATTCAACATGTATGGTCGATTGATTTTCAACAAAGGCAATTCAATGAGATAAGTGTAAACTTTTTACCCAGCAGTGTTTGAACAGTTGGATATGCATATGGAAAAAAATTCTTTGACTCTTAATCTCACACCCTATGTAAAAATCAACTCAAAATGGATTTATTTATGTAAAATTCTAGAAAATGCAAACTACAATAATCTCTAGTGACAGAAAGCAGATCAGTAGATGCCTGGGAACAAAGTGGGAAGCATGAATTATAAAGAGGCGTGAGGAAACTTTTGGGAATGATAGATATGTACATTATTTTGATTGTGGTAGTGGTTTCATGTATGTATATGTATGTGTGTGTATATATATATAATCAGATTGTACAATAAACAGCATATAAAGTGTAAGTCAATTATATCTCAGTAACACTGTTAAATAACTACTGTGTCAAGGCATTTGCTCTATTTTGTGTCATTCCATTGTATTGGGGGATATAAAGTATAATACCAAGGAACCTTTTTGACCTGCTCAGTACACAGGTCCTGTACTTTTTTGTCAAATGTGTGCCTAAAAATTTGAAATGCCTAAGTACTTCCCCAGTCACACACTCGCTTCTATATTTCAGATTGAATATGAACACAGAGCACCAGAGTGCCGTCTGGGTCTGAAGGAAGGCCGTCCATTCTCAGGGGTCACTGCATGTTTGGACTTCTGTGCTCATGCCCATAGAGACTTGCACAACATGCAGAATGGCAGCACATTGGTAAGTGGTGCTGAGGAGAGGTTAGCAGCATGTCCTGTTGAAGAGTAGAGGACTGGAAGTTAGCAGCATTTAGAGTAATATGTTTTCTGCCGGTGTCCCTGCAGAGAACAGTGTTTTCATGAATGATTGCTATTGCAAAGTGACCTTGTTTTGCATAACTAGTACTCTCATAACAGGTTGGCATGTCACATCAGTGGAAAACTGTATTGACAAACCTGTGAAAATCATGGAAATTCTTGGTGCTAATCTAAACCAGTGACTAAGCCTCACCAGCTACAATCAGATGCCCAAAAAAATTCTTTCAGAATTCACTGTCAGATATCTAGTAGGTTATAATCAGTTAAGCAAAAAGCCATATACGAGCTAAGGTACCAGTCCAGCTTGCAGAGAAAAGTATAAATGAAAAATGCATCGTCGATGTCACACCAACTACTACAGAAGGTTCAAAGTGCAAAAGAACCCATTGTAACTACATATTACAGTGGGTAAAATGGATTGGTCCTTGTATTTGAAGGCTTTGATAAGGGGAGAAAATGGATCCATCTTAGGGGGGAGCAATGTTGCATACCATCAAAACCCAGGGTGTGGCCTTGCACCTAAAGAGATGACTCGGAGTGGAGATAAAGAATGAAAAAGCTCAAGTACAGAAACTATAAATTAATCAACCTAATGCATTATCAACATGGATACAGGTGTAATTGAGGAAGATGACCAATGAGACCTAACATGGAAAATAGAAGGCAGGCACTATAGTTAAATTATAGTGTAGAAAAGAATTCAGAGAGATAGTAGGCAGTAGTGGAATTAATTTGAGGAATCTGGTGTGAAATTTTTGTTGAGAAACAAAATTGAAGGTATTGGTTTAATGGTCTAGAGCAGGGGCTGGAAAAGTTTTCTGTTAAAAGCTTTGCAAGCCACATAGGATCTCTGTCATATTCTTTGTTTGGGATTTTTTCAATAAAAAGTTCTTTAGAAATGCAAAAAAAACATCCTTAGTTCACTGGCCATACAAAAACAGGCTGCAAGGCAGTTTGGCCACAGGCCCTAGTTTGCTGATTTCTGATTCAGGAGAACAAACATGAGACTTATCACCCACAATATCTAACACCATCACTCATCAGGTATTGAACACCTGCTCATCATTTGGAGGCTCTGCTAGATTCTGGGAAGTAGAAGAAATAAATGATAGCTGGAGCTACAATAGGTCTTGAAGATAACCAGGTTTCTCTCCAGCAAGGTGATGGAGAGTGGGCAGAGGATGAGAAAGTTTTTGAATGAAGGGGAATTTGTCTCTGATAGGTCACAGGTTCTGTGAGGTGAAATGGAAAGCAGCAGTAGAGACGTAGAAGCGAGTAAGGATAAGTTGTGGGAAAAGGTTACAAGTGCTCAGAGGCAAGGATTTGGGAAGACTTATGTGTACGAAGTGAAATGCTCATTTTAATACCATTGCCTGTTAAACTTATTTATAAAGGTAAATCTAATGTAATCATCACATTCCTTTCAAGAGTATTTTCAGTGATTTTGTATTACCTTGGGTTTTAAATAACTGTGGTCGCATTTTCTCCGTTAGTTAAAAACACTAAATACTAAAAGCTAGTATTTTAAAACCAACAAACAATCTTTCATCAAAGCCAATGTGATTGTGGCCAACAAAAGAAATAAAGTACCATCAAATTATCAAAGCAGCAGAAGTAGCTTTTTTCTTTTTTTCTTTTCAGAAGAGAAATGAGTGAGAAGAGAAACAATGTTAGATTTCATAAAGTACAGAGGAGGGAAAAGAAAGGTAGAAGGAGTGTTAACTTAAATATTACCTGTGTATCAGTCAAATCTTCGATGTCACATTATTTAGATTTCACGTTGGTATCCTGTGGAAATTTCTTAAACACAGTTAAGGAGAGTTAGCTGTGAGGAAAGATGTGAAATCTCTTTGTGTACAAAGTATGAGATGAGGCGAATGTGATGTTACCAAAAGCAGAGGAAGTCATCTGGTAGAGGAAACTTGTAGCTTCCTTTTTTTTTTTTTTTTGCGGTACGCGGGCCTCTCACTGTTGTGGCCTCTCCCATTGCGGAGCACGGGGTCGGGACGTGCAGGCTCAGCGGCCACGGCTCACGGGCCCAGCCGCTCCGCGGCATGTGGGATCTTCCCGGACCGGGGCACGAACCCGCGTCCCCTGCATCGGCAGGCGGACTCCCAGCCACTGCGCCACCAGGGAAGCCCTTGTAGCTTCTTTTTGAAGCTTCTTCCCTTAGTCAGAAATGTATGTGAAGAACAGTGTCACTGCAGGTAACAGTTCCTGATAGATTCCAAAAAAAAAAAAAAAAAGTCAACATGAACTTGTTTATCTTGATGTACATTTTGATGCAATTTTCATTAATAACAGACAATCATGGTTTTATGGTAACAAACCAATCTGGTCCAGTAGGCCAGCACCACAAATCTAAATACTGAGAAGGGAAAAGACACACACACACACACACACACACACACACACACTCAGAAGTGTTACCTCTTCCCTGCCCCTCCAAACACACACGTAAGGAATAGCTGGGAAGGTCCTGGTGGCGGTAACCATGGCCGGTGGCCCGGTGACCGGGCGG
>NW_006792736.1:421307-424682 GCF_000442215.2 Lipotes vexillifer
CACACACACACACACACACACACACACACACACACACACACACACACACACACCAGCTGTCATCTGGACTGAAACTGAGTCTGTGCTGTCTTATTTCCCTGCCAGGTATGCACCCTCACTAGAGAAGACAATCGAGAAATTGGAGGAAAACCTGAGGATGAGCAGCTCCACGTTCTGCCTCTCTACAAAGTCTCTGATGTGGATGAGTTTGGGAGCGTAGAAGCTCAGGAGGAGAAAAAGCGAAATGGTGCCATTCAGGTACTGAGTTCTTTTCGACGGAAAGTCAGGATGTTAGCAGAGCCAGTCAAGACATGCCGGCAAAGGAAACTAGAAGCCAAGAAAGCTGCAGCTGAAAAGCTTTCCTCTTTGGAGAACAGCACAAATAAGAATGAAAAGGAAAAGTCAGCCTCCTCTCGTACCAAACAGATTGAAAATGGAAGCCAGGTGAAACAGTTGGCAGGTAAATTTAATGTGAAGGAAGCACTGTAGATACATGTGTTACGTGACTTATTTTGAAAATGAACATTGTTAACTTTGGAAGGTTATGTTCAATCATGGTCTTAGTTCTATACTAGAATTTTCTCTAAAATAGCAAGGCCCAGGCTTTGTTCTTGGAGATGGTAGTGAGGTGTTGCATCAGCCCCAGTGTGAGGGAGAAGTTTGGATTTTATTCTATAATAAATGGCAAAGTTTTATGGTAAGTGATATGGTGAAATTAGTGTTAATCCATCAAGGACAGACAAGCCAAATTAGAGGTAGAGGAACTAATAGTTTGGAGATGGATGCAGTAAACCAAGAGTGAGGTAATAAGAGCTTGAATTTTGGTGGTAGCAATGAAGATATAGCAAAAGATGACAGAAGCGAATTCTTCCAAAATGATTATCAATACGATGGTGACAAACCATTAGAATGAAGGAGAAAAAATATTTAAGGATGACTCCAAAGTTATAAGCCTAGATAATTAAAACAGTACTATTTATTGAGGTAAGTTTGAAAATAAGATTTATGAGGGAAGGGCAGGAGAATAAGATACCTTTCTTTAGCCATGTTGGGGCTGAGGTTTACGAGGGGAATCCACATATAGCTCTTAAAAAGCTTTTACCCATCAAAATAGATCACATCTGTAGTAGTAGCAATAGAGCATTATTTATCAATGCTAGTAGATATTCTGTTTCTTGCTTTGTCTATAGTTAATGCTCTAAAAAGAGAAATCATACAATGTGATGTCCATATCCAAATTTCAGAGATGGTATTGGCCTAGCTATTAACAAAAGAAAAATGCATATCTTTTGCATTAGTATAATGCTCTGCTTAGAACCAACCGTCTTTTCTTCACAAAGTCAAATCTCCCTAGTGATTGATTTTGAAGCTCAGGGATAAAAGTAATTTAGAATAATATGTCAAAGATGTTTAATAAACATTTGTGGATTGGTTGACTTACACTAAGAGAAGTAAATTCTATCCACTCCCTGATATCTCTTTTAAGTTAGCTATAAAGTACAATCAGTTAGAACTTTGTGTCTAGTTCCTTCTAACTGGCCTCTGCAGTGATTGTTTCAGTTCTCAGGACTGCCATAGCAGCTCCATTTATCTGTTCTCATCTCATATTACTCTTTAAGTGTGGTCATGAAACAGAAGTATGACTTTTAAAAGTTTCATTTACAAAGCTGGAAGTTCCTTTAAAGTTTGTATCTACAACTGTGTTCATTTCCTTCCTGGAAAGCACGCTGATGAAATAGGGTTTGCCAATTGTATAAGGTGCTTTGGGTATTTAAATGAATGTCATTCTTTTTCTCATAGCATTGCTGAATCTTCCATAACAAATTTTTTGCTACATTACCTATTTAACATATTTGATTGCATGCCAGGCAATGGAGAAATAAAGTAAAATAAGACATGGTCCTTTCCCTCAAGGGACTACTTTGCAGTGAGGAAAGGAGAGGACTAAAATTGGATAATTCCAGTACATTATGACTGTTGCTTTATCTGACTGATGTTTGCAGTGGCTATGACGAAGTATTACAAAAGCACTAGAAGTTGGGTTTATAGACAGCGTCCTTGAGGAAGGCATAACTGTGTCAAGGAAGGGCAGGGAGATGGCAGGGCGCTTCAAGTAGAGAGTGTGGCTTGATCAAACGCGCAGAAGCTCCAGAGAACACGATGCTCTCGATGGAATGGCTTTTGGATGTTTTATTACATTTTTCACCATTTACCAAAATGTACTGCTGTGTGCTCTGCCATTTTATTTCTAATGCTTTATTTCTGGCACAAAAAATTATGCCAGACGGTGATTAGAGAGCTCTGACATTGCTCTTGTCCTTGTGTGATGGGTGTTGCATAATTCCCGTGATGGTGCTCACATACATGTAGGCATCCTCCCTAGTTCTCATAAAGTGCTGATCAAGCATGTTTGTCCTCGCTCTCTCTTATCCTGTCCACAGAACTTCTGCGACTTTCAGGACCAGTCATGCAGCAGCCCCAGCCCCAACTGCAGAAGCAGCTTCCACAGCCACAGAAGCAGCCACCACAGCTGCAGCAGCCACATCACCCCTTCACTGATAACCCTCAGTCAGAGTCTGTCAGCTCTTACACTTCTTCTGGATCCACCAGTCTATACACGAGAAGGCCCAATCCAGTTAGTCCTTATCCAAGCTCTTCACACACTTCAGATATTTATGGAGGCGCCAACCCGATGAACCTCTATTCCACTTCATCCCAAGCTGCAGGTTCATATTTGAATTCTTCTAATCCCATGAGCCCCTACCCTGGGCTTTTGAATCAGAATAACCAATATCCATCATCATATCAATGCAATGGAAACATATCAATGGACAAGTGCTCCCAATATCTGGGTTCCTATTCTCCCCAGTCTCAGTCCATGGATCTATACAGGTATCCAAACCAAGATCCTCTGTCTAAGCTAAATCTACCACCCATCCATACGCTTTACCAGCCGAGGTTCAGAAATAGCCAGAGTTTTACTTCTAAGTACTTAGGTTACGGAAACCAAAATATGCAAGGAGATGCCTTCAGCAGTTGTACTCTTAGACCAAATGTACACCATGTAGGTACATTTCCTCCTTATTCCGCTCATGAGATGGATGGCCACTTCATGGGGGCTGCCTCTCGATTACCACCCAATCTGAGCAATCCAAACACAGACTATAAAAATGGTGAGCATCACCCATCTTCTCATTTAATCCATAACTACAGTGCAGCTCCGAGCATGTTCAACAGCTCTCTTCATGCCCTGCATCTCCCAAACAAGGAGAATGACGTGCTCTCCCACATGGCGAATGGGTTATCTAAGACGCTTCCAGGTCTTAACCATGATGGAGCTGCTTCTGTCCAAGAAGGCTTCTACAAAGTACACGA
>NW_006792736.1:424731-429712 GCF_000442215.2 Lipotes vexillifer
AGAAGGCTTCTACAAAGTCCACGACGCTGGCAGTCAGGAAAAGCAGCCCTGTGCTGCCGAGGACAATGACGAGGTCTGGTCCGATAGCGAGCAGAGCTTCCTGGACCCTGACATTGGGGGAGTGGCTGTGGCTCCGACTCATGGGTCCATTCTCATCGAGTGTGCAAAGCGCGAGCTGCACGCCACAACCCCTTTAAAGAATCCCAACAGGAATCACCCCACCAGGATCTCACTCGTCTTCTACCAGCACAAGAGCATGAATGAGCCAAAGCATGGCTTGGCGCTCTGGGAAGCCAAAATGGCTGAGAAAGCCCGCGAGAAAGAGGAAGAGTGTGAAAAGTATGGCCCAGACTATGTGCCTCAGAAAACCCACGGCAAAAAAGTGAAACGGGAGCCCACTGAGCCGCATGAACCTGCCGAGCCCACGTACCTGCGCTTCATCAAGTCCCTTGCCGAAAGGACCATGTCCGTGACCACAGACTCCACAGTAACTACATCTCCATACGCCTTCACTAGGGTCACGGGGCCTTACAACAGATATATATGATGTCGCCCCTTGTGTTGGTTACCTCATTTGAAAAGACCACAACCAATCTGTCCATAGTGTAGTTCTCATGATGTGGGCAGTGGGGAAAGGACACAGTATTCCTGACAAATGTGGTGAGAGGAACCTCAGCTCACCAGCAAAGAAAGAGGTCATCTTACCATAGCACTTAATTTCCACTGACTCCTAAGTGGTCACAGATGGAATTTAGGCAAAAGACCAAAGCATTCTATGCAAAAAGAAGGTGGAGAAGAAAGTGTTCCACAATTTACATTTTTAAACACTGGTTCTATTATTGGACGAGATGATATTTAAATGTGATATTTTACAGCTCTACACATCTGTGACCACTTTTAATAATACCAAGTTTGCATAGTCGTGGAACACAAATCAAACAAGTACTGTAGTATTACAGGGGCAGGAATCTTAAAATACCATCTGGTGCTGAATATACAATGTACTGAAATACTGGAATTATGGCTTTTTAACATGCGGTTTTTACTGTAATCTTAATATTAACTTTTATTTATCAAAATAGCTACAGGAAACGTAAAAGAATAGACAGCAAAACACTGAATTTGTTTGGATGTTCTAAGAAATGGTGCTAAGAAAATGGTGTCTTTAACAGTCAAAAATTAATGCCTTTATATCATCAAGATGCTATCGGTGTACTGCAATGCCCTTGAATAATGGGGGTACCTTTTCATTCAAGTTTTTAATCATAATTACCTATTCTTACACAAGCTTAGTTTTTAAAATGTGGACATTTTAAAGGCCTCTGGATTTTGCTCATCCAGTGAAGTCCTTGTAGGACAATAAACATATATATGTACATATATATATACACACAAATATGTATATGTGCACAAACATGTATATCTATAAATATTTTAAATGGTGTTTTAGAAGCACTTTGTCTACCTAAGCTTTGACAACTTGAACAATGCTAAGGTACTGAGACGTTTAAAAAAAAAAAAGTTTACTTTCATTTTAGAATGCAAAGTTGATTTTTTTAAGGAAACAAAGAAAGCTTTTAAAATATTTTTGCTTTTAGCCATGCATCTGCTGATGAGCAATGTGTCCATTTTTATTACAGCCAGTTAAATCCAAAACAGGACTTATTGGATTCAAGGGAATACATTAGTCCACAAAACACATGTTTTCTGGTGCTCATCTCACATGCTATACTGTAAAACAGTTTTGTACAAAATTGTATGACAAGTTCATTGCTCAAATATGTAGAGTTTTAAGAATTTTCTGTTAACTGCAGGTAGTGATTAACCGCATGCTACAGACTCAACAAAGCTAGTTCATTTAAGCAATGCTATTTTATGGATCTGTATGCTCTTCAGCGCTGCCTTTGTGTTGATAATTGTACGTTGTGATGCTGTCATTTCTTAGCTTAGGTGTCCTCTTTACCAGGAAGATTGAGCAGACTGATGCCTGCATAAGATTAATAAACAGGGTTAGTTCCACATGAATCTATTAATTAAAAGGAAAAAAAAACAGGCAGCTGGTTTGCTGTGGTGGTTTTAAATCATTAATTTGTATAAAGAAGTGAAAGAGATGTATAGTAAGTAAATTAAATTGTAAACAAAACTTTTTTAACGCAATGCTTTAGTATTTTAGTACTGTAAAAAGAAATTATATATATATATATATATATATATATATATGGATTTGAAGCAGAATTCATGTCATGATGGTGCTACTCAGCCTGCTATAAATATATCATAATGTGAGCTAAGAATTAATTAAAGGTTTGAGTGATGTTCCTATTTGTCATATACCTCAACACTAGTTTGGCAATAGGATATTGAACTGAGAGTGAAAGCTTATAGCATTGTGTACCATCATTTTTTTCCAAGTCTTTTTTTTATTAAAAAAAAAAGCATACCTTTTTTCAATACTTGATTTCTTAGCAAGTATAACTTGAACTTCAACCTTTTGTTCTAAAAATTCAGGGATATTTCAGCTCATGTTCTCCTTATGCCAACATGTCACCTGTGTTTATGTAAAATTGTTGTAGGTTAATAAATATATTCTTTTTCAGGGATTTAACCCTTTTATTTTGAATCCCTCCTATTTTACTTGTATATGTCCTGATGTAACTAAAACTAATTTTGTAAATCTGTTGGCTCTTTTTATTGTAAAGAAAAGCATTTTAAGAGTTTGGAGAATCTTTTGACTGTTTCAAGCAGAAAAAAAAATTACATAAAAATAGAATGCACTGAGCTGATAAAGGGAAAATTGTAAGGCAGGAGTTTGGCAAATGACTGCTGGCTAGAGTCCTTAACTCTAAATAAAGATGTTTTGATCCTGTAACCAATACAGGCACAGATCCATGAGGACTTCTCTACACAAACAAAACACTTAGGGGGATGGTGTGCAATCAACTGTACAATTATGTCTTAGTCTGTGTACATTTTTGCTTACTAACATTTCAAATAAATTCTTAATCAACAGAGGCCTTTGAGTTTTATTGGTCAAATCTTTATAACATGGCTTTTGTCTTTTAAAAAAATTTCTCCAGTTTTTGGCTGTAACCAATTTACAGGCATTTCAAGAACATTTGTTTTGTATTTGTCAAACTGCATGATTTTAATATTTTGCATATACCATATATCTAACCCCAAATATTTGATTACTTCATGCACATTTGTTGGTTTTGAGTCAGCCATCCCAATATGAGTGAATATTTGGTTTCTGTATCATCCACTGTCATTTGTCAAACTGCTGGCCAACAAGAGCAGGAAGTATAGTTTGGGGGGTTGAGGAGAGGTTAGGTAGGGAGGAAGAGAGGAAATTGAGTGGCATATTGTAAATATCAGATCTATAATTGTAAATATCAAACCTGCCTCAGAATGAATGGAAAGCAGATCTCCAATTTGCTTATATAGGAATATCAGGTTGACTATATAGCCATACTTGAAAATGCTTCTGAGTGGTGTCAACTTTACTTGAATGAATTTTTCATCTTGATTGACGCACAGTGGTGTACAGTTCACTTCTAAAGCTAGTGGTTAACTTGTGTAGGAAACTTTTGCAGTTTGACACTAATATAATGAATTCTGTGTGCATTTTTCTACGCTTTTTTAAAAAACAGTTTCATTTCATTTTCATGAGATGTTTGGTTGTCTATAAAAATCTGAGGATGGTTATAAATACTGTAAGTATTGTAATGTTATGAATGCAGGTTATTTGAAAGCGTTTATTATTATATCATTCCTGATAACGCTATGTGAGTGTTTTTAATAAAATTTATATTTATTTAATGCACTCTAAGTATTGTCTTGTTGAAGTTTCTGTTTACTGCCACCTCGGTGAGGCAAAAGGGAATGAAAAGAAATTGCTTTTTAAAGATGCTTTGTAGATGGGAGTTCATACTGCTTAGGTCTAAGGCCAGCCCTGCTCTCAGATTCCCATTTTCCTCCTCAGGTCCACCCTTCAAGGAAAATTCCTCTTCCTGCCTATCGGAAAGGCAGGCAATGTTAGGCAGCGGGAGTGGGAAGAGGTAGCCTGGGAGGCACCAGACAAATGTGCATGTCCTCACCCACCCCACATGGCTTCAGGGAGCTGGAGGCTACATTGTCGTCCTCTCTACCCCTTCCCCTGTCACGTCAATCACCCCTCACACAGCCCCAGTGCACTCCTGCCGAAACACTTTCTAGAAACAAGATATCAAACACGGTTACTAGTTCTGCTTAGACTGAGTCTTCCAACCCTCACCCCGACCCCTTGGGAAACTGGTAGGGAAATCATTTACATCATGCCTGAAGTAAGGGAATTCCCTTTCCCATACTCTTCTCTCTGTTCAGCCTGGGTCAAATAGTCATGCCTGAGCCCAGGAAATGACTGCCCTTTAATGATCTTTGAACACATAGCCTGGGTGATTCCTCCAGCACTCTACTCAAAGCCAGGATGTTAACGGGAGAAGCAACATCATCATTAAAAAGCAGTGATTCACCGATTTTATTTTTTTTTTAATTTCAGCCCTCTTGGGGTGTTGTCAACACTCATTTCATGATCCATCCTCTGGTTGGATCTTGGGAACCTCCCACTCTTCACATTTGCTAGTCTCCACTGCCCAGGACAAGGGGAATTTAAGGTTCTGTGAGCACAAAAACTTTTCCTGCCAGGGCCCATCCAGATCCCACTAGTGGAGGCTGGTGATGCCAGTGCCCTGTAAATGAAGGTGCAGGCAACCCTGCTGCTTCTAAGCCCGCAGGTGGAGAGCGGAGACAGCTGGCAATAACACATGAGCCAGCATCACAAAGCTTTATTGACCCCTTGCCTCCTCTGGAAATAATTGCCAAGAATGAACCTTTTCATGCAAGCAGGCATGCACACAGCTGCCCTGTCACACAGTACCACTTGCTCCTTTCCTTGGTCTCTTCAGTTGGTCTATCCTAAAATCCCTCCCCCCCTCTCCCCCCC
>NW_006792736.1:429722-497237 GCF_000442215.2 Lipotes vexillifer
TTGGGTAATTCGAGCTTCTCTTCGACTCCTGCCTGACTCTCCTGCACTGTACCAAATCAGCTATGTAAGAACCAGATTCAGTGAAAAAAGACCTTATTCATCAAGGAATCTTCTCCTCAAGCTGCAGAGAATTTTTATTTGGTTTTGTTGGTTTAAAGGCCACCTGGAGGTGAGTGCCCAGCAAAAAAAAAAAAAAAAAAAAAAAGGAAAGCTGGGGGAGCATCTTTTCTTTCAAATCAATACAGGGGGAGAGTGCGGGCCACATGAAACACTTCCTAACTAACTTCAGTCACTGGGCTTTGCGGTAAGGGGCGGGGTTACTTCCTCTAAGGGGCGGGGTTACTTCCTCCCTGCCTCTTCCCTCTCTCCGCTCAGAAACACTCTCTAGTTATTAGAGTGGTGAGAAAACGTTCGCAAAAAAGCCTGGAAGAGAATTAACCGTAATTATAGATTATTTCAGTTTTACCAGCACTCTTAAGTTTTCGAAGAACAAAGATACTTTTATCCCCGTGTTTTCGAGGCCACGTGCCTGCATTTCCCTCTCTCTTACCAGGCAATGTCTTTGCTTGTCTGGTATAACATTCATTCCCTCTTGAAAGGAGCCTCTCTTTTCCTTGCACACACACTGCACGAGTATGCTTTCTTTGGGGGCTTCCTTTTATGCTTTTTCAAAAGGAATTTCTCGACTCACATTGACATTTTACTCTCTAATCAATTCTTAATTCAAACTGAAATGAGATTTCTCCTTAGGTGATGAGTAAAATAGTAGTTACAGAGAGATACTCCACTTCTTCCCTACCCCCACAAGAAGGAGTTCAGGTCATTTAAATTCACGGAATGAAGGATTTCTAGGCATATTCACCAAGCACTTGCTTTATATTCCTTGCACAGCATAATCACAGTAATAGAAATCTGGGTGGTGTAGCTTGAAACTTGAGATGCCCCTGGTGCCCTAACCCCTCTCTCATGGGTAGCTCTTGACTGAGCTTTAAGAAACATGATGAAGAACCGGCAAAAGTGCAGCAGAAAGCACCTGGCTTTGGATGCAGTAGTTTTACTAGTTAAGCTTCATCTGTAAAAGTCCGTAAAATAGTACATTCCTCACAGGGACGTGGTAAGGATTAATGGGAATGTAAAACTTTAAGTACAAACTCAAATACACGGTTATTCTTGCAAAGTTTTTCCTCTCCCTCCCTCCCTACCCTTTGCTTCCTGCTAGAAGGTGCATCCCACTGACCACACTTCAGTGCCTACCCAGCTGACTTCCCACAACACGACCCCGAATTCCCTCGCCTGACCAAACAGGTTTGCGTAACAGCATAAGAGCTCTTGATTATGAAGCAGCACTAGGACCTCCAAGCTAGAGAGAAGACAGTGACAAAACAAGGATATAATCCTCTGTCCTATAATCTTATTAACCCTCAAATTGGTTTTCAGATGAGGTAATGCTCCCCTTAGTGACTCTGTGAAAATTCCAGTAGTTGGAATGACATCACAGTTTCTAAGATACCAAATACACATCAAAGACCAATAAGAAGCTTAACCAATTTGAGTTAAAAGCAGAAGGAAAAAAAAATTAACCAAAGGAAAAAAATAAATGATTGAGGAAATTATATTTTTATTTCCTTTCCTTACAATGTCATCTACTAACAGGTGTATTTCGTGGAATTAGTGTTTATAATATCCATGTTTCAAATACATGTATTTGAATAAAATATTTTTAAGGCAGAGTATATTAAAATGGAAGGGAGTTATGTTCCAAATATTATGTATCATTGATTTTTTTAAATTTTTGTTTTTATATTCCCTAGGAGATGACCTACAATAAAGAACTATAGCTCTGGGTTCAAATCCTGGCTCTGCGTTACCAGCTGTGTGACCTTGGACTATGTGCTAATCTGTCCTGTATTTTCCTCAATTTCCGCATCTGAAGAATGAAAATAATAATAACTATGTCACAAGGTTGTTGTGAGGAATACATGAGTTCAAAGCACATCAAAAGAACTAAAAAAAAAAAATTAAAAGCCAGATATTATAATTATGTTAATTAGTTGAACTGAAGCTGTAATTTCCTACCATAGTGGTTTTATTTTATGCATTTTCAAGTCATTAGTGAGAAAAAGGAAGTACATTTTAACTGTACAAAGTCATGGATAAGCAGATTTGAACGAGACCTTAGAGATCACCTTTCCCAACACCTGGTTTTATGTAATTATTAATTCATTCACCCATTCATCCATACATTAAGACATAGTTTTAAGCGCTCACTCTTAAAAATGGTGTCACGTGCATTTCTGGGAGTTAGGCATCCAGCAATGAGCAAAACCAATAAGTCCCTAACCTCTTGGAGCTTATATTCTAGTTAGGAGAGAGAGACAGAATAAAGTAGCTAAGTGCACAGAGGAAAAGTAAGGCAAGGTAAGGGAAAAGGGAGCAGTGACTATTGGGAGGGATGCTGGATTTTTTTTTTTTTTTTTTTTTGCGGTACGCGGGCCCCTCACTGCCGTGGCCTCTCCCGTTGCGGAGCACAGGCTCCGGATGTGCAGGCTCAGCGGCCATGGCTCACGGGCCCAGCCGCTCTGCAGCATATGGGATCTTCCCGGACTGGGGCACGAACCCATGTCCCCTGCATCGGCAGGCGGACTCTCAACCACTGCACCACCAGGGAAGCCCCGGGATGCTGGATTTTTTAAATATCAGTTTGACAAGGAAGTTTTACTGATAAGGTAATATTTGAAGGCAATGAAGATACAAGCCATGTGGATATTTGAGAAAGAGTATATCAAGCAGAGAGAAACAGCAAGAGAAAAGCCCTAAAGTGGGCTAGCAAATATAGGAAGGTAGTGGCTGGAGTAGAACAAGCAATGAAGAGAGTGGTGGGGATAAGGTTAGATAGATGGTGGAGGGGGTCCCTGTTATAGAGCATTGTAAGTCCTTTGGCCTTTAAGATGATGATATTAGAGGGTTCTCAGAAGAGGAGGAACACGACCTGATTAGGGTTTTAAAGGATAACTCTATGTTAAGTATGGATTTTAAAAGGCAAGACAGATCCAAGCTCATGAAGTTAATAGGTCATGTCAAAATTTTAATCCAAAACGTTCTTTTCCAAGACACATAATAACTAAACTGTGTAAAGCCAAAGAAAAATAAGAATTGAAAAGAGGCAAGAGAAAAATATTCTCTCATACAAAGGAACCCACATAAGGCTATCAGTGGATTTCTCAACAGAGACCTCACAGGTCAGGAGAGAATGGAATGACATAGGCAAAGTGTTAAAGAAAGAAACTGCTAACCAACACTATTTTACCAAGCAAAGTTGTTCTTCAGAACTGAAGGTGAAATAAAGACTTTCCTTAATAAACGAAAGGGAATTGATGACCATTAAACCAGCCTTACAAGAAGTGCTAAAATGAGTTATTTGATTTGAAACAAAAGAATGCTTACTAGTAAAAAAAAAAAAAAAAAAAAAAAAAAAAATTTAGCTTACTAGTAAAATGAAAACATAAAAATATACCACACATTGGTAAAGATTAGCAAATAGATTCAGAATACTCTAATACTATAATATGGTGTTGTGCTAACTACTTAATTCTAGAGTAAAGGTTAAGGCACAAAAGCATAAAAATAGCTCTAGCTTCAACAAGTTGTCAATGGATACACAATTTTTTAAAAAATGGTTAAAGATGACATCAGAAACATAAAAGGGGGGAGAGTAAAAATATAGTTTTTATATGCAGTCAAAGTTATCAGTACAAATTAGACTGTTATATATACAAGATGTTTTGGGACTTCCCTGGCAGTCCAGTGGTCAGGACTCAGTGATTTCACTGCCGTGGCTCTGGGTTCAATCCCTGGTGAGGGAACTAAAATCCCACAAGCTGCATGGTGTGACCAAAAACAAAAACAAATAAACAAAACAAAAACAAAACAGCTGTTTTATGTAAACCGCATGGGAAGTACAAAGCCAAAATCTACAACAGATACACAAGATAAAGAGAAAGCAATCAAAGCATTCTACTACAGAAAGTCATCAACTTACAAAGAAAGGCAGGAAAAAGAAGAAAAGAAAAGAAAACCGGAACTTCAAAACTTACCTACCAATAATTACTCTAAATATTAATGGACTGAATTCTCAAATGAAAAGGCATAGAGTGGCTATATGGATTTAAAAAACAAGATCCAACTATATGCTGCCTACAAAAGACTCACTTTAGTTTTAAGGACACACATGGATCAAATGAAGAGTAGATATATTCCATGCACATGGAAACCAAGAGAGCAGGGGTAGCTATATTTATATGAGAAAAAAAGACTTTAAGCCAATAACAATATCAAGAGGAAAACATGGACATTATAATGATAAGGGTGTCAGTTTATTAAGAAGATAAAACAATCATGAGTATATACACACTCAACATTAGAGCACCTTAAATATATTTAGCAAATACTAATAGGTCTGAAGGGAGAAATAGACAATAATGCATTAATAGTAGGGGAGTTCAATACTCCATTTTCAACAATGGAGAGATACCAAGACAAAAAAAACAAGGAAATGTTAGACTTGAACAAAACTTTAGACCAAATAAACCCACCAGACATATACAGAAGAATGGTCTAACAGCAAAAGAATACAGATTTGTCTCAAGCTCAAACGAAACTTTCTTCAGAATAGATCACATAACATGTGACAAAACAAGTCCAAGCAAATATAAGAAGACTGAAATCATAAAAGTATCTTTTCCAGTCACAATGGTATGAAACTAGAAATCAGTAACAAGAGAAAAGCTGGAAAATTCACAAATATGTGCAGATTAATCAATATACTCATGAAAATCCAATGGATCAAAACAAGAAAGGGTACAAATAGATGGAGAGATATACCGTGTTCTTGGATTGGAAGAATCAACATTGTGAAAAGGACTCTACTACCCAAAGGAATCTACAGATTTAATGCAACCCCTATCAAGCTACCACTGGCATTTTTCACAGAACTAGAACAAAAAATTTCACAATTTGTATGGAAACACAAAGGACCCCGAATAGCCAAAGCAATCTTGAGAATGAAAAATGGAGCTGGAGGAATCAGGCTCCCTGACTTCAGACTAAACTACAAAGCTACAGTAATCAAGACAGTATGGTACTGGCACAAAAACAGAAAGACAGATCAATGGAACAGGATAGAAAGCCCAGAGATAAACCCATGCACATATGGTCACCTTATCTTTGATAAAGGAGGCAGGAATATACGGTGGAGAAAAGACAGCCTCTTCAATAAGTGGTGCTGGGAAAACTGGACAGGTACATGTAAAAGTATGAGATTAGAACACTCCCTAACACCATACACAAAAATAAGCTCAAAATGGATTAAAGACCTAAATGTAAGGCCAGAAACTATCAAACTCTTAGAGGAAAACATAGGCAGAACACTCTATGACATAAATCACAGCAAGATCCTTTTTGACCCACCTCCTAGAGAAATGGAAATAAAAACAAAAATAAACAAATGGGACCTAATGAAACTTCAAAGCTTTTGCACAGCAAAGGAAACCATAAACAAGACCAAAAGACAACCCTCAGAATGGGAGAAAATATTTGCAAATGAAGCAACTGACAAAGGATTAATCTCCAAAATTTACAAGCAGCTCATGCAGCTCAATAACAAAAAAACAAACAACCCAATCCAAAAATGGGCAGAAGACCTAAATAGACATTTCTCCAAAGAAGATATACAGACTGCCAACAAACACATGAAAGAATGCTCAACATCATTAATCATTAGAGAAATGCAAATCAAAACTACAATGAGATATCATCTCACACCAGTCAGAATGGCCATCATCAAAAAATCTAGAAACAATAAATGCTGGAGAGGGTGTGGAGAAAAGGGAACACTCTTGCACTGCTGGTGGGAATGTGAATTGGTTCAGCCACTATGGAGAACAGTATGGAGGTTCCTTAAAAAACTACAAATAGAACTACCATATGACCCAGCAATCCCACTACTAGGTATATACCCTGAGGAAACCAGAATTCAGAAAGAGTCATGTACCAAAATGTTCATTGCAGCTCTATTTACAATAGCCCGGAGATGGAAACAACCTAAGTGCCCGTCGTCGGATGAATGGATAAAGAAGATGTGTAGTGAGGTGGATGGACCTAGAGTCTGTCATACAGAGGGAAGTAAGTCAGAAAGAGAAAAACAAATACCATATGTAACACATATATACGGAATCTAAAAAAAAAAAAAATTGGTTATAGAGAACCTAGGGGCAGGAAAGGAATAAAGACGCAGACATAGAGAATGGACTTGAGGACATGGGGAGTGGGAAGGGTAAGATGGGATGAAGTGAGAGAGTGGCATGGAATTATATATACTACCAAATGTGAAATAGATAGCAAGTGGGAAGCAGCTGCATAGCACAGGGAGATCAGCTCCGTGCTTTGTGACCACCTAGTGGGGTGGGATAGGGAGGGTGGGAGAGAGGGACATGCAAGAGGGAAGAGATATGGGAACATATGTATATGTATAACTGATTCACTTTGTTATAAAGCAGAAACTAACACACCATTGTAAAGCAATTATACTTCAATAAAGATGTTAAACACCCCCCCCAAAAAGAAAACAAGAAAGGGAAATCAAAGAGCTTAGAAACAAATTAAAAAATGAAGGTACAACATATCAAAAATGATGGGATGCTGCAAGAACTGTTCTAAAAGGGAATTTTATATATGCATATATTAATGTGTATATTAATAAAAAAGAAAAATCTCAAATAAGCAATGTAAATTTACATCTCAAGGAACTAGAAAAAAGAACAAATTAAGCCCAAAGTTAGCAGAAGGAGGTCAGTACCAAAATCAGAGCAGAAATTAATGAAATAGAGACCACAAAAACAATGGAAAATATCATTGAAATTAAAAGCTGTTTTTTTGAAAAGATAAAGAAAATTCATGAACTTTTAGTTAGACAAACTTAGAAAAACTGAAAGAGGACGAGGACTCAAAATTAGAAATGAAAGAGGAGACATTACAACTGATACCTCAGAAATACAAAGTATCGTAAGAGACTCTTAAAAACAATTATATGTCCAAAACTGACTAACCTAGAAGTGGATAAATTCCCAGAAACAGAAAAATTCCTAGAAAGACTGAATCATAAAGAAACAAAATATGAACAGACCAATAATGAGTAAGGAGATTGAATCAGTAATCAAACCCCTCAACAAACAATACTCCGGGACCAGACTGCTTCACTGGTGAATTCTACCAAATATTTAAAGAACAAACACCCACTTACATCAATGGATAGATCACCTAGGCAGAAAATCAATAAGGAAACAATAGCCTTAAATGACACATTCCACCAGGACTTAATATCTATAGAATATTCCATCCAAAAACAGCAGAATATACCTTCTTGTTAAATGCACACAGAACCTCCTCCAGGATTGATCACATGCTAGCCACAAAACAACTGTCAATAAATTTAAGACAACTGAAGTTATATCAAGCTTCTTTTCCAACCACAATAATATGTAACTAGAAATCAATTACAGGAAGAAAACTGGAAAAAGCACAAACATGGAGACTAAGCAATGTGCTACTAAAAAAACAATGGATCAATGAAGAAATCAAAAAAGAAATGAAAAAATACCTTGAGACAAATGAAAATAGGAACACAACTTTATAAATCTATGGGACACAGCAAAAGCAGTTCTAAGAGGGAAGTTTATAGCCATACAGGCCTACTTCAAGAAAAAAGTAAAGCTCAAACAACCTAACTTTCCATCTAAAGGGATTAGAAAAAGAACAAATCATGCCCAAAGTCAGCAGAAGGAAGGAAGTAATAAAGATCAGAGAGGAAATAAAGAACAAGAACAACAACAAAAAACTTCAGTAGAAAAGATTGATAAACTTAAGAGATGCTTTTTAAAAGTTAAAAAAAAAGATGAGCATTTATCCAGATTCATCAAGAAAAAAGAGAGGGCCCAAATAAAATAAAATTAGAAATGAAAGATGAGAAGTTACAACCTATATCACAGAAATACAGTCATAAGAGAATACTATAAACAGTTATATGTCACTAAACTGAACAACCTAGAAGAAATGGATACAGTCCTAGAAACATACAATCTTCCAAGACTGAATCAGAAAGAAATAGAAAATCTGAATGACCATTCATTAGTAAAAAACATTGAATCAGTAATAAAAAATTCCCAACAAACAGAACAGGCTGCTTCACAGGGGAATTCTACCAAACATTTAAAGAAGAGTTAATGTCTATTTTTCTCAGACTATTCCAAAAATATTGAACAGGAGGGAATACTTCCAAACTCATTCTACAAGGCCAGCTTTACCCTGATATGAAAACCAGACAGACACTAAAAAAAATAAATAAATAAATAAATAAAATTACAGGCCAAAATCCTTGATGAGCAGAGATGCAAAAATCCTCAACAAAATATTAGCAAATCAAATTCAACAATATATAAAAAGGATCATACATCATGATTTACTGAGATTTATCTCAGGGTTGCAAGGATGATTTAATATCCACAAATCAGTCAATGTGATACACACATTAACAAAACAAAGTATAAAAATTACATGATAATCTCAATAGATGCAAAAAAATCATTTGACAAAATTCAACATCCATTTAAGATAAAAGCTCTTATCAAAGTTGGTATAGAGGGAACATATCTCAATATAATAAAGGAGATTTATGACAGACCCACAGCTAACATCATTCTTACTGGTGAGAAGCTGAAAGCTTTTCCTCTAAGATCAGGAACAAGACAAGGATGCCCACTCTTGTCACTTTTATCCATCATAGTGTTGATAGTCCTAGCCACAGCAACCAGACAATGGAAAAGAAAAGAAAAAGGATCCAAATTGGGAAGGAAGAGGTAAAACTGTCACTATTTGCAGATGACATGATATGATATTTAGAAAACCCTGAAGACTCCACCAAAAAACTATTAGAGCTAATACGTGAATTCAATGAAGTTGTAATATACAAGATTTACAGAAATCTGTTGCACTTTTTACATTAATAATGAACTATCAGAAAGAGAAGTCAAGAAAAACATCCCACTTATAATCAAGTCAAAAAGAATAAAATACCTAGGAATAAATTCAACCAAGGATATGAAAACTATAAGACATTGATGAAGAAAATTGAAGACAATACAAATAAGTGGAAAGATACTCTGTATTCATGGACTGGAAGAATTGTTAAAATGTCCATACTACCCAAAGCAATCTACAGATTTAATGCAATAACTATCAAATACTGATGATATTATTCACAGAACAAAAACAAATAATCCTAAGATTTGTATGGAACCACAAAAGACCCTGAATACCCAAAACAATCTTGAGAAAAAAGAACAAAGCTAGAGGTATCATACTCCCCAACTTCAGACTACACTACAAAGCTACAGTAATCAAAACAGTATGATACTGGCACAAAAAGAAACACAGATCAATGGAATAGAATAAAGAGCCCAGAAAAATATCCATACTTATATGGTCAACTAATCTATGAAAAAGGAGGCAAAAATGTACAATGTGGAAAAGACAGTGTCTTCAATAAGTGGTTCTGAGAAAACCAGACAGCTACTTGTAAAAGAACGAAACTAGAACATTTTCTCACACCATATACAATAATAAATTCAAAATGAATTATAGACCTAAATGTGAGACCTTAAACCATAAAACTCCTAGAAGAAAACAATCAGTAAGCTCTTTGACTTTGGTCTTAGCAATATTTTTTGGATCTGTTTCCTCAGGGAAGGGAAACAAAAGCAAAAAATATGCAAATGGGACCTAATCAAACTTAAAAGCTTTTGCAAAGCAAAGGAAACCATCAACAAAAAGAAAAGTCAACCTATTTTCCCCAATATCTTGGGAGCAGATATTTGCAAACAGTATGTTTGATAAGGGGTTAATATCCAAAATATTTAAACAACTCATAAAATTTAATATGAAAAATAAAAGCAACTCAATTAAAAAATGGGCAGAGAACCAGACCTGAATAGGCATTTTTCCCAAAGAAGACAGGCACATGAAAAGATGACCACCATCACTAATCATCAGGGAAATGTAAATCAAAACTGCAATATGATATCACCTCACACCTGTCAGAATGGTTATTAACAAAAAGACAACAAATAACAAGTGTTGGCAAGGCTGTGAAGAAAAGGGAACCCTCATTCATTGTTGGTAGGAATGTAACTTGGTGCAGCCACTATGGAAAAAGTATGGAGGTTCTTCAAAAACTTAAAAATAGAACTATCATGTGATCCAGCATTACATTCCTAGGTATTTATCTGAAGAAAACAAAAACACTAATTCAAAAAGAAATACACCCTCTTATGTTCATTGCAACATTATTTACAATAGCCAAACTATGGATGTAACTTAAGTGCCCACTGATAGGTGAATGGGTAACACACACACACACACACACACACACACACACACACACACACACATGCACACACACACACACACACACTAATAATACTCAGCCATAAAGAAATGAAAATTTGTGACAACATGGATGGACCTGGAGGGTATAATGTTCAGCGAAATAAGACAGAAGAAAATACTCTACAGTTTCACTTACATGTAGAATCTAAAAAAACAAACAATTATAATGAAACAGAAACAGACTCACAGATACAGAGAACAAATTAGTGGTTACTAGAGGAGAGAGAGTGGGGGAAGGGGCAAAATAGATAAAAGGGATTAAGAGGTACAAAATAGTAGGTTAAACTATATAAGTTACAAGGATGTAATGTACATCACAGAGAATGTGGTAAATATTTTAATAACTTCCTCTTGCATAAAATATATAAAAATATTGAATTACCTAAAACTAATAAGTCAAACACAATTCAATAAAATTTTTAAAAATAAAAATGAAGAATTAACAACAATCCTTCTCAAGCAGTTCCAAAAAATTGATGTAGACAGAACACTTCTAAATTTATTTTACAAGGCCAGCATTACCCTGATACCAAACAAGACAAGGATGCTACAAGAAAATAATATTACTGGCCAATATCCTGATGTACATAGATGTAAAAACACTCAACAAAATATTAACAAGCCAAATTCAACAATAAATTAAAATAATCATACACAATGAATAGGTTGGATTTATTCCAGTGATGCCAGGATGGTTCAACATCTGCAAAATCAATGAATATGATATACCACGTTAACGAAATAAAGGATAAAAATCATATGGTCATCTCAACAGATGTCAGAAAGGCATTCAACATCCATTCTGATAAAAATTCTCAACGAAGTGGGTATAGAGGAAATGTACCTCATCATAATAAAGGCAATATATGACAAACTCACACATACTCAATGATGAAAAGCTGGAAACTTTTCTTCTAAGATTGGAAACAAAACAAGGATGTCCACTCACCCAAGCCAGAGCAATTAGGCAAGAAAAAGAATAAAAAAGTATCCAAATCAGAAAGAAGTTAAACAGTCACCATTTGCAGATACAATATATTTTATGTAGAAAACCATAAAGACACCACCAAAAAATGTTAGAACTAATAAAGGAATTCAGTAAAGTTGTGGGATACAAAAATCAACATAGAAAAATCAGTTGCAATGCTATATACTAAGCTATTAGAAAGAGAAAATAAGAAAACTATCCCATTTACATTCCTATATACATCTGCATCTAAAAGAATAAAATACCTAGGAATAAATTTAACCAAGATTTAACCAATAAATTTAACTAAGACACTGATGAAAGAAATTGAATATACAAATAAATGGAAAGATATTCTGTGCTGCTGGATTGAAAAAATATTGTTAAAATGTTTATGTTACTCAAAGCAAACTACAGATTCAATGTAATTCCTGTCAAAATTCCAATGGCATTTTTCACAGGTGTAGAAATAAATTACCCTAAAATTAGTATGGAACCACAGAAGAGCATGAATAGCCAAAGCAATCTTGAGAAAGATGAACAAAGCTGGAGACATCAAAATTTGTGACTTCACACGATATTACAAAACTATAGTAATCAAAACCAGATGGTATTGGCAAAAAAATCTAGACACATAGATTAATCGAACAGAACAGAGAGCCCAGAAGTAAAACCATGCATATATGGTCAATTAATTTATGACAAAGGAGGTAAGAATATACAATGAGGAAAGGACAATCTCTTCAATAAATATGTTGAGAAAACTGGTTATCCACATGCAAAAGAAACTGAACCACCATCTTACACCATACACAAAAACTAACAAAGTGGATTAAAGACTTGAATGTAAGACCTGAAACAATAAAACTCACAGAAGGAAATATAGATGGCAAACTCCTTGAAGTCAGTCTTGGCAATGATTATTTGGATTTGACACCAACAAATGCAAAAATTAACAAGTGGCACTAGGTAAACCAAAAAAGTTTGGAGAGATATCTCATGTTTGTGGGTCAGAAGAATTAATACTGTTAAAATGTCCATATTACCCAAAGCCATCAATGAAGTCCCCAACAAAATTCCAATGGCACGGCTTCCCTGGTGGCGCAGTGGTTGAGAGTCCACCTGCCGATGCAGGGGACACGGGTTCGTGCCCCAGTCTGGGAAGATCCCACATGCCACGGAGCGGCTGGGCCCGTGAGCAATGGCCGCTGAGGCTGCATGTCCGGAGCCTGTGATCCGCAACGGGAGAGGCCACAAGAGGGAGAGGACCGCATACGCCAAAAAAAAAAAAAAAAAAAAAAATTCCAATGGCATTTTTAGCAGAAATAGAAAAAACAGTCTTATAATTTGTATGGAACCACAAAAGACTCCAAATAGCCAACACAATCCTGAGGAAGAACAAAGCCAGAGACAGCACACATCCTGGTATCAAACTATATTACAAAACTATAGAAATTAAAATAGTATTGTACTGGCATTAACATATACACAAGGACCAATGGAACAGAATCAAGAGCCCAGAAATGAACCCCCCACATATAAGGCAAACTAATATTTGAGAAGGGAGCCAAGAATACTTGATGTGGAAAAGATAGTCTCTTCAATAAATGGTGCTTGGAAAACTGGATAACCACATGCAGAAGAATAAAATAGGACCCCTATCTTAGACCATTCAGAAAAAAATAGCTCAAATGAATTAGAGACTTAAATTTAAGAACTGAAAACATTATACATGTAGAAGAAAACATAGGAAGAAAGTTCTCTGGCATTGGTCTTGGCAGTGATTTCCTGGATAAGACAGCAAAACACAAGCAACAACAGCAAAAACAAGTGTGACAACAAATTAAAAAGCTTCTGCACAGCAAAAGAAACAATCAACAAAATGAAAAGACAATGTATGGAATGAGAGAAAATATTGGCAAATCGTATATCTGATAAGCAGTTAATATCCAGAGTACAGTAGTTCCTCCTTATCTATGGGGTTCCAAGACCTCCAGTGAATGCCTAAAACTGTATATAGTACCAAATACTATATATACTATGTTTTTTTCCTATACATACATATCTATGATAAAGTTTAATTTATAAATTAGGCACAGTAAGAGATTAACAACAACAACTAATAATAAAATAGAAGTATAACAATATACTGTAATAAACAGTATAGTAACAATATACTGTAATGCAAATGTGGTCTCTCTTTCTCTCCCTTTCTCAAAATATCTTATTGTACTGTATTCAGCCTTCTTCTTCTTCTAATGATGTGAGATGATAAAAAGCCTACATGATGAGATGAAGTGAGGTGAAGGACATAGGCATTGTTGCAACCTAGTGTTAGGCTACTATTGATTGACCTTTTGACAATACATCAGAAGAAGATCATCTGCTCTAGGTGATCGTGGATCACTGCACCATGACAATGTCAATGGCTGGGGATCCTGGGCAGGACAGAGCAGGTCTGTGTGAGATTTCATCATACTACTCAGAATGGTATACAATTTAAAACTTATGAATTGTTTATTTCTGGAATTTTCAATCAATATTTTTGGACCGTGGTTGACTGTGGGTAACTGAAACCACAGAAAGTGAAACTATAGATAAGGGGGAACTACTGTGTATAAAGAACTCACACAACTCAATAGCAAAAAAAACAAAAAACTGAACAACCCGATTGAAAAATAGGCAGACACACTGAATAAACAGTTTTCCAAAGACATCGAGGGCCAACAGGCACATGCAAAAGTAGTTGACATCACTAATCATCAGGAAATGCAAATCAAAGCCACAATAAGATATCACCTCACACCTGTTAGAATAGCTATAAGCAAAAAGACAAGAGAACAAGTGTTGGTAAGGGTGTAGAGAAAGGGGAACCCTTGTGCACTTTGCTGGGGATGTAAATCGGTGCAGTCATTATGAAAAACAGCATAGAGGTTCCTCAAAAAGTTAAAAATAGAACTACCATATGACCCAGAAATCCACTTCTGGGTACGTATCTAAAGAGATTGAAATCGGGATCTCGTAGAGATGTCTGCACTCCTGTGTTCATTGCAGCATTACTCACAATAGCCAAGATACGGAAACAACCTAAGTGTCTGTCAGTGGATGAATGGATAAAGAAGATGTGGTATAGATACACAATGAATATTAGTCAGAAGAAAGAAGGAAATCCTGCCATTTGCAACAACTTGGATGAACCTCGAGGGTATAATGCTAAGTGAAGTAAGTCAGACAGAGAAAGACAAATACTGTATGATCTCACTTACATGTGGAATCTAAAAATGTCAAACTCAGTAACAGAAAGTAAAGTGGTGGTCACTGGTCAAAGGGTACAAACTTTCAGTTATAAGATTAACACGTTTGGGCATCTAATGTACAGCATGGTGATTTTAGCCAATAATGCTGTATTACATACTTGAATGTTGCTAAGAGAATAGATCTTAAGTGTTCTCAACACACACACACACACACACACACACACACACACACACACACAAAGAAATATGACAGTTTGGAGGTGTTAGCTAAGCCTGTGGTGGTAATCATTTTGCAATATATAAATGTATCAAATCAACACATTGCACACCTTAAACTTACACAATGTTTTGTGTCAATTAGATCTCAAGAAAGCTGGGGAAAGAAGGTAGAGATGGAAACAAGGAGGTCCGATAGAAGAAGCCCACTGTAATAAGCCAAGTAAGAGACCAGGGTGATAGAGGTAATGAGAAGTGGCTGAATCAAGGATGTGGGTATGGAAGGAAGGAGGAAAGGGAGGGAGGGAGGGAGAGAGGGAGGGAGGGAGAGGGGGAGGGAGAGAGGAAGAGAGAGAGAAAGAGAAAAAGAGAGAAAGAAAGAGAAAAAGAGAGAAAGAAAGAGAAAGAAAGAAAGAAAGAAAGTTAAGAAGGAAAGAAAGAAAGAAAGAAGGAAAGAAAGGAAAGAAAGAAAGAAAAAGAAAGAAAGAAAGAAAGAAAGAAAGAAAGAGAGGAAGAAAGAAAGAAGAAAGACCTCAAAGTTTTTGGCTTGGGCAACTGGAAGATTGTAATTGTCATTTACTCAGGAGGAAAGAATGAAATTCAGATGGGAGGACTGTAGAAAGAAAAGGTTGGGGGCTGAGGTGGGAAGAGTTAAGAGTTCAGTTCCAAAGATGCTGAGTTTGAGATGCTTACCAGATATTCAAGTGGATGTATTGAAAAGTCAACTGGAAACAAACTCTGGAGTCCAAGAAGTGTGGTTGGAGATTCAAATGTAGGAGTCTCAGCAAAAGATTGTATTAAAGCCATTAGAATAGATAAAATCACCTAAGGAGGAGTGTAGATAGAAAAGATACTGAAGGACTGAGCCATGGGCCATTCTAATACTCAGGAATGAAGACGTGGAAAAGAAACCTGCAAAGAAGACTGAAAAAGAGCTGTTGATATAGGTGGCAGTGGAGGTGAGATAGAGAGGTTTTCTAGAAACCAAGTGAAGACAGCGCTTTAAGAAGAAAGAATGATCAGCAGTGTTCAATCCTGCTGACAGGTCAGGAAAGATGAGGCCTGAGAGTGGACCACTGGATTTAGAAACGGGGAGATCATGGTCTACATTCAAAGGAGTTGTTCTGAGGGAATGGCATAGGCCAAAGCCTGACTGGACAGAGTTCAGTAAGTGGAAAAGAGAGTGGGAGGGAGAGGGAGGGACTGGGAGTTCGGGGTTAATAGCTGCAAACTATTACATTTAGAATGGATAAGCAACAATGTCCCATTGCATAGCACAGGGAACTATAGTCAATATACTGGGATAAGCCATAACGGAAAAGAAGTTAAAAAAAGAATGTATATATATATGTATAACTGAGTCACTTTGCTGTACAGCGGAGATTGGTACAACATTGTAAATCAACTATTACTGCAATAAAAAAAATAAAATAAAATGAAAAGAAGTGGAGAAGAGGGGTTTCAGACAGTGGTTCTTTCAAGGAGCTTTGCTGTGAATAGAGAAGAGAGATGAGGCAGTGTCTGGAGGGTAGGCGGAAGAAGGGAAGATGCTTTTGAAGCTGGGATACCACAGAGATCTCTGTGAATGGATGGGAATGATTCCGTAGAGATGGAAAATTGATAATGCACCAGAAAGATTGAGGGGAGAATTCTGGCGTGATATACTTGAGGAGGCAAAGAGACTTCTTTAAATTTAAAAAAGAAAATGCTGAAGAAACGGAGGCCTAAGGCAGGAAAGCAACTTGGCTGAGCTGGCAAGGCAGCAAGGGATGGGCCCAGGCCTTCTGCTATTTCTTGCAGGAAGTTTCCCACCCAATCACAGCTACAGGCCCTGTAACTAAAGGCAGAAGGGACAGGGACGTAAAAGCCCACTGACTTGACAGATTCCACTGCTTTATTAAATAAACGCCGTTTTATGACCATATATGTCCCATTTCTAATTAAAGTGGGGCTTTCTTCTTAAGCAGAGGTGCTGGTAGGTCTTTCATATAGAAAACTCATTCATAATTATGATAAAAATTTTGTATAATGACAGTTCATGCCTCAAATGCTAAAAAGCTCATTTGTAAATCACAAGTAGGCAAATATCCCTCCTACCCCAAATGTGTACATGTAATTTCTTAACCAGGAATCATCATTGTCATATACACTACAAAGTCACAGACAGTCTAGTTCAAGTCAGTGTAGAACTTGGATAAGAGGAAGCTTTGCAGAGGTTTCTTCCTCTCTCCTTCCTTCCTTTTAATATAATGCCATTGTAAACCTTAGGAAGATACACATTTGAGGGAGAAAATAACCTTAAGTGCATTTTTAATAAAGTTGTCTATGAAATTAGGTTCAACTGGAAGTTAAGTGTAAACTGTGCTGTGGTTGGTTGGTTGCTTCTTGGCCACTCCAGCTGCAGTAATTCAGTTTATCTAACAATTATTATCAGATATTGTTATTGATTAAATTAACCTCTTTGAGTTTGTTTACATATCTGGTAAATGAGGGATAACACATTTGCTGCAAAGTTGTTGTGGAGATTAAATAAAATTATTTACATAAACTAGTGTGTAGCAGAATGCCCAGAACAGAGTAAGCACTTAAGCGTATCCTGTGTAGCCCACTTCCCTCCTACTACAATTCCATTTCAGGCAGTGGGGCTGGTAGGAGGAAAGCCAGAATCCCAGCTCTGCAACTTTCTCACCATCAACGATTGAGCAGTTACTGCCAAGGTCTTTCGAGTTACAGAAAAGCTACACAAGCATCTGCCTTCAAAGACCTTAGTGCACGGTCAGGGTGGCAGGCTTTGAGAACAGCCCCTATCCCTGACAAAATCCCTTCAGGGGCTTCTCACTGCTCCTGGGATCAAGTTCAACCTCCTCACCAGGGTTATAGGGTCCTCAGTGATGGGCCCCTGCTGTGGGTTCTGGTCACATTTCCTGCATCTCCTGCCCCTCCTCTGCCCGCTATCTTCAGTCCCATTTTATGCTCTAGTCATATCCAACTCTTTTTAGTTCCCCATCGTGGCAATACTTCATGGAATGTTCCCCAATGCCCAGTCCGGGCTTGTGTCCCTCCCCTGCAGCCCTGTTTCCCCTCTCACACCATTCATCAGGCTACAATGGCTTGCTTAGCTCCTTGAAAACAGGGTCAGTGGTCTCTAGGGGCCCTGGTTTTACTCCCCACCTAATCTAGTGCCTGGCATGTAAGAGGAATTCAGATGATACTGAATAACAATTCCCTGAAAGATTTTATTATGAAAGTGTATTAATGCAAGGTTGCATAGGCTTGGAGCCCCACGAAGGCTGCTGCTATTAAGAGATATGGATAAGGAGGGAGACGCAGAGAACTGAGCAGCCTGGAAAGATGACACTTAAGCTACCTGGAAACATACAAGGGCTTTTGTGAGGAAGGCGGGAAACTCAAGTGTAAAGCCTTGGACTTGAAAGGGGAAAAAAAGGACAAAACACAAAATGAAAGAATAGCTAGAATCTAAATAATAATCCAGTTTATCAAAATATATTTCCTAGATGCAAACTATGTTCGGGGCAACTTGGAAGATAAATGAAAGCACATGAAAGAACTGCCACCCTTAAGTGGTCGAGGATGGGAGGTGGGATGTGCCTTAGTATGAACAATGAAATAAAAATGTGAAATGAGTAGGTGCCAAATATGTGCTCAAACAAGCCTCTCGATTATTCAGTGGAACAAGGGGACACTAGGGGCGGCCGTTCCCAGTGGAGGCTGCACAGAAGAGGTCAGATCTGAGCTGGGCTTTGAAAGATGGAGGCGTCCGGTTAGGTGAATGGATAGAGAAATACTGTCCGACAGGCCCTCTATTCTAGCAAGCTCCCTCCACAAACTACAGAATGGGACCCTTCTCCTCTGAACAGTTTTCTTTTACAATTACCAAACATAAAAGGACTTGGAGGCAAGTAGGTAGAGCAGACCAAATATTGGCTCTAAATAAACCTGAGTTTGATTCCTAGCTCTATGCCTTTTGGCACAATTTCCTCATCTCTCTCAAACCGCAGTAGTAGCGGGTCTCTTGCAAAGGCAGCCGTGAGGATTCCCATGGGTGAAGCATGGGAATGTGTCCAGCAAGATGCCTGGTGCAAAAGAAGCTTGGCTCTACCAGACAACTCAGGGAGGCTGTGGGGAATATGAATTTGTGCTTACTGGTTTAAAATCATTCTCTGAGACAAGAGGAAGTGGAACAGAAAAGGGGAGAGGCTGGAGAAAGACACTTTTTAAAGCGTAAGATCAGCAGAGGAAATAAGTAAAGGCCACAATCATAAAACCCTGGACAGTATATATCTTTTTTTTTAACATCTTTATTGGAGTATAATTGCTTTACAATGGTGTGTTAGTTTCTGCTTTATAACAAAGTGAATCAGCTACACATATACATATATCCCCATATGTCCTCTCTCTTGCGTCTCCCAGTATATATCTTTAAAAGCAACAGAGAGATAAAGGAAAGTGTTGAACTGACAGAGGACGCTGATGACGCCGAGAGAACTCCCCAAAGGCTGAAGGCTCGAATAAGAATTAGGAAAGGGACCTAAGACAGAGGGCATGCATTTTTCCCCAAAACTGGGGAAGTGAAAGATTTAAACTAAGAGTTAAATGCTGGCAAAATCTGTAAAATCAGCAAAGAAAACCCTTTTTTTAATAAAAAAATTGAAGGGAGGGACTTCCCTGGTGGTGCAGTGGTTAAGAATCCGCCTGCCAATGCAGGAGACATGGTTAGATCCCTGGTCCAGGAAGATCCCACATGCCATGGAGCAACTAAGTCAAAACTACTGAAGCCTGCATACCCTAGAGCCCGCATGTCACAACTACTGAGCTCATGCACCGCAACTACTGAAGCCCACGTGCTGCAGCTACTGAAGCCCGGGTGCCTAGAGCAGAGCTTCAGTAGCTCTGCAACAAGAGAAGCCACCGCAATGAGAAGTCCGCGCACTGCAATTAAGAGTAACACCCTGCTCACCGCAACTAGAGAAAGCACACACGCAGCAACGAAGACCCAATGCAGCCAAAAAAAGAAATTGTAGGAAAAAGGAGAATGGACACTTGAGGAGCATCCAGCCTCACAAAAGGACAGGTCATTGTGAGTAGCAAGGAAGGGGGATGAGTACAGCCTTTGCTGGTGCCAAATAGATGTCTCTGTCCTTGCTTGCCAATATGTTCTACAAAGGAATGCAAAAGCAGGAGTCAAAGCGAGGCTGGTGTATTTAAGGCCTATGAAAATGGAGATGGCCAAATGGGCCAAATGTTGGCCCAAGGAAAATCTAACAAGAAAAGAAATTTGCTTCATTCTGAATGGTGTGTTAATAACAGCTGTGAAGTAAGCGCAGTAAATCCCAGGCTGGGAAAGTTTGCCTCTGGAGAAAAGTTCCACAGATGCAGCTTACCAGTCAACAGAGGAATCCAGTTCTCAACTGGGGCTGATTCAAACCAAGGTCACCACCTCCTACACAGATATTGAGAACAGCTGGTGTGGAGCTGACCTCTAACTGGGTCTGTGACCCGTGACTGTTGGGACCCAAAGACACAGGACATGGCTGGAGACAATTCTTCCTGCCTCTATCCTGAGGCCAAAATCTGTAACACACAGGCCGGAGGCCAGTTCCACTCTTCCTCTTCTCCTGGGCTCTGGGTCCCTGAATCAGCCTTGGCAATGAAAGGGCAAAGGCCCAAAGGGTCACATACATACAGTTCAAGATAGCAAAGAGGCTCTGGGAAGCTGTCCAATCACACGGTACAGATGGCTGAAAGACAGTCATCTCTAAATCAGTACCAACCCCACTTTTTCCCCTGGTTTGACCTAAATCCATATTCATTTAAAAACATTTTCTTAAAGGAATCCTATATGGAAGAGGCAAATGAGAGTAGCGGTCAATGTAAACACGGGCACGGTTGACTGCAGGGCCTGGGTTTAAATGAGGGTTCCATCAATTATGAGCCTTAATGAACTAGCAAGCTAGTTAACTTCTCTATGTTTATCAGGAAACTGGGAGAATGATACCTACACCTCAGGAAACTGTTGAAAGGGTTAAGTAAGATCATTCATGAATGTCAACTCTCAGCACAGTCTCTGTCACTATGTACTCAGTAAATGGTGGTTAGTGAAGGTCATTATTCCATAAATCTGGGATTTCACCTTGCACTGATTGACTGTAAACTAAAATGTTTTTAGAGTTTCAAAAGTTAACAAAGTTTGACTACAACTTCACTCAACAATATAGAGGAATCTCACAAAATGCTGAACAACAACAAAAAAGTACGTATTGTATTATTTAATCCATAGGAAGTTCAAGAACAGGCAAAACAAATACGTGGGGTTTGGAAATCAGGGTACTTGTCACCCTTCAGAGAGAAGATAGGGGTTAGTGGTGGGTTTTGACTATCAGAGGGCATTTTGTTTCTGTATCTGGAAGCTGGTTACCTGTATGTGTTCATGGGAAAACTCGCTGATCTATATACTTAGGATAGGTGCCATTTTCTACATGTATACTTCATCATAAAGTTCACTAAACAAAATTTTTAAAAGATTTTTAAAGTCCTCTTTTTTCTCATACTACAGGAAACTGACTCCTCACATTCACTCATTCATTCCACAAATTTTTTTTTTTTACTGAAATGTAGCTGATTTACAATATCGTGTTAGTTTCAGGTGTACAGCACAGGGCTTCAGTTATATATATTTTTTTCTTCAGAGTCTCTTCCCTCATAGGTTATTACAAAATATTGAGTATAGTTCCCTGTGCTATACAGTAGGTCCTTATTGGGTATCTATTTTATATATAGTAGTGTGTGTATGTTAACCCCAACATACAACATATATGATAATCCCAATTGTCATTCCACAAATATTTATTGAACATCTACTGTGTGCCAGGCACAATTCCGGATGCATGCGATACATGAGCAAATAAGACAGAGTCTGCTTTCGGCTACAAAGGAATCTTCCTTTTCCAGGGAGGGCAAGAGAGCAGCATGGTAGAGTGGGAAGAAGAATCCTGGCTAAAACTTCTATTAATTTTCAGCTTCCTCATGAGGCAAATGAATGTGAGAAATGTCTTGCCTCTTTTTCAGAGAATATTTGTGTATTTTCAACCTTATCAGGTAAAGAGAGAAACTTCTCCCCTGGGACCTCATAAAGAACACGTATTGATCATGTGAGTAACGCCCTCAGTGATGTCCTCATAGCAGACGTTAGAAAGGCTTTCTCCCAACTCCAAACATGGCTCTCTATACACTCTCACTTTGCCTTCTAGTTTCATTCATGGCTTCAAAATACTGAAATCTGGCATAGTGCCTAAGGCTAACTTCAGTGAGGAGGCAACTCAAAAACAATCAATTTCCATCAAAACTCCCCCAAAGCTACTCGAAATGAAGTCTAAAAACCTAAGATGAAGACTGATGTCAACAAATGGTGGACTAAGTATCTCCAAGCCGTCACTTCCCCTCAGAAACATACACACACACACTAAAATAACCTTATAAGAGTGCGGGAAAAAAAGTCAAAGGTCTACCAGCAACCAAGAGAATACCCAATCAAGAAAAAGTCACATTTAGAATGGCAGGAAATTTTGTGCTGTTTTACTTGCCCTTGCCCTGCCACCTCCTGGGCGATGCAGAGTCCCTGGATAAGACAGAGTCTTGGTCTGGAAGAGGCAGCATCCCAGTTTCCAATTCTATTCCATGAACCAGAGGGTCAGAGCAGACCTTACCTGCAACATTCTAACCTGTCTGGGGTCTACCTGAACACCTGTTTCATCAAACTTAAAGCTCAGCTGGGGAGAAAGAATGAGAGCTGCTCATGAAAGCTACAAGGAGACCAAGATTAGTAGGTGTGCAGGGCCAGAGATTACTGGTGGAGACATATAATAGACCCTCAAAGGCCCTGCGCAGATGCTGGGTGAGACACTTTGGAGAAGTAAAACATTCAAAAGCAACCCTGTGTGTGTGTGGGCAGGGGGTGATTTTTAAAGTTACACATGGGCTCAGACAAAACTCACGCTCAGAAAAGACCTTTAGTTATCAACTCAGACTTATCCCAAGGCCCAGAGCACACCTGGCTAATTAGTGAAGGACTACCCCAGCACAGAGCCAGTCTACAATGACTGGAAGAGATTGCTGTTTTTCCAAATGCCTAATTTTCAACAAGTAAAAAATCACAAGGTACGCAAAGAAACAGGAAAATATGGCCCATTCCAAAGAAGAAAATAAACTGGCAGAATACATCCCTTAAAAATGACAGGCATCAAATTTACTAGACAAAAATGTAAAACAACTATCTTAACAACAAAACACAAAACCCAATTAAAAAATGGGTGATTATTTTGATATTGAGTCCCATGAGCTGTTTGTATATTTTGGAGATTAATTCTTTGTCTATTGTTTCATTTGCAAATATTTTCTCCCATTCTGAGGGTTGTCTTTTTGTCTTGTTTATGGTTTCCTTTGCTGTGCAAAAGCTTTTAAGTTTAATTAAGTCCCATTTGTTTATTTTTGTTTTTACTTCCATTACTCGAGGAGGTAGGTAAAAAAGGATCTTGCTGTGGTTTATGTCAAAGAGGGTCTTTCCTCTAAGAGTTTTATAGTGTCTGGTCTTACATTTAATTCTTTAATCCATTTGGAGCTTATTTTTGTGTATGGTGTTACGTAGCGTTCTAATTTCATTTGCACTGTTGGTGGGGATGTAAATTGATACAACCACTATGGAGAACAGTATGGAGGTTCCTTATAAAACTAAAAATAGAACTACCATATGACCCAGCAATCCTTCTAATGGACATATACCCTGAGAAAACCATAATTCAAAAAGAGTCATGTACCACAATGTTCATTGCAGCACTATTTATAATAGCCAGGAGATGGAAGCAAACTAAGTGTCCATCGACAGATGAATGGATAAAGAAGATGTGGCACATATATACAATGGAATATTACTCAGCCATAAAATGGAACGAAACTGAGTTATTTGTAGTGAGGTGGGTGGACCTAGAGTCTGTCACACAGAGTGAAGTAAGTCAGAGAAAAATAAATACCGTATGCTAACACATATATATGGAATCTAAAAAGAAAATGGTACTGATGAACCTAGTTGTAGGGCAGGAATAAAGAGGTAGACATAAAGAATGGACTTGAGGACATGGGGTGGGAGGGGGAAGCTGGGGCAAAGTGAGAGTAGCATTGACATATATACACTACCAAATGTAAAATAGTTGGCTGGTGGGAAGCAGCAGCATAGCACAGGGAGATCGGCTTGGTGCTTTGTGATGACCTAGAGGGGAGAGATAGGGAGGATGGGAGGGAGGCTCAAGAGGGAGGGGATATGGGGACATGTGTATGCATATGGCTGATTCACTTTGTTGCGCAACAGAAACTAACACAGTATTGTGAAGCAATTATACTCCAATAAACATCTATAAAAAAATGGGTGAAGGACTTGAATAGACATTTCTCCCAAGAAGATATACAAATGATCAATATACATGAAAAGATGCTCAACATCAGTAATGATCACAGAAATGCAAATCAACCACATGAGGTGATAACACTTCACACCCATCAGGATTTCCATAACAAATACAGGTGAGGATGTGAAGAAATTGGAACTCTTATGCTTTACTGATAGGGATGTAAAATGCTTCAGTCACTGTGGAAAGCAGTACGGTGGTTTCTTTAAAAAAAATCAAACATAGAATTGCCGTATCATCTAGCAATTTCATTTCTGGGTGAATACCCAAAATAATTGAAAGTGGGGACTCAAACAAATATATGTACACCCGTGTTCATAGGCAGCATTATTCACAATAGGTGGACACAGCCCAAATATCCACTGACAGTTGAATGGTATTATGGATTAAATATTTGTGCCCTTTTCCCAAATTCATATGTTGAAATCCTAACCCCCAGGGCGATGGTATCAGTAGGTAGGTACGTCTTCAGAAGGTAATTAAGTCATGAGGACGGAACCCTTGTGAATGAGATTAGTGTCCTTACTGGAAGAGACACTAGAGCTTGCTCCCTCTCTCTGTTTTCCACCATGTGGGGATACAATGAGAAGACAGCCATCTGCAAACCAGGAAGTGGACTTCAACCAGACACAGGATCTGCTGGCATCTTGATCTTTGGTTCCCAGACTCAAGAAGTATGAGAAACATATGTTTACTGTTTTAGCTACCTAGTCTACGGTAATTTGTTACAGCAGCACAAACTAAGACAAATGGAAAAATATGTATATATGGTATATATACATACAATGGAATATCATGAAACCACAAAAAGGAATGAAATTTTTTTTTTTTTTTTTTTTTTTTTTCCTTGCGTTATGCGGGCCTCTCACTGTTGTGGCCTCTCCCATTTGCGGAGCACAGGCTCCGGACGCGCAGGCTCAGCGGCCATGGCTCACGGGCCCAGCCGCTCCGCGGCATGTGGGATCTTCCCGAAACGGGGCACGAACCCGCGTCCCCTGCATCGGCAGGCGGACTCTCAAGCACTGCGCCACCAGGGAAGCCCAAAGGAATGAAATTTTGATACATGCTACAACATGGATAAACCTTGGTGACATTGTGCTAAGTGAAATAAGCCAGACACAGAATGACAAATATTATATGATTTCATTTATATGAGGTACCTAGAGTAGTCAGATTTAGAGAGACAGAAAATTGAATAGTTGTTGCCAGGGTTGGGGAGTAGGGGGAAATGGGAAGTTAGTGTTTAATGGGTAGGGAATTTCAGTCTGGGGAAGCTGAAACATTTTTGAAGATGGATAACAGAGATGGTTGCACAACAATGTGAATGCACTTAATGCCACTGAACTTATACCTAAAAACTGTTAAAATGGTAAACTTTTTGTTATGTACATTTAATCACAATAAAAATTACAAAATAAAACCTAAGTTGAAAATGTGAACTTTAACAAATGTGACTTAAAGTCGGTTCCTTTGTGCCGCCTTCTAAACACATTACCTCCTGAAGCCCTTCCAATGTTTTCATGTATTTATACCTTCGACAAGTACTTATTGAACATTGATCTTGTGCCAGGTACTGTTCTAGACACTGGAGATCCAACAGTTTAAAAATAAAAACAAAACCCTCTGTGCTCTCTGGGACACGTACATCATATTAGTCAGGAATTCTGGAGCTGAAATCAACCTCCTAGTGCCTGAAATCAACCTCCACTTGTGACAAAGCAGTCAGCACTGCACGACCAAGCATTTTCACAGCAAAGATTCCAAATAATGGCCCTCAATGCCAACTCAGTTGAGCATCTATAACATGCCAGGCATTGTGCAAGAGAGCTGGAAGTAAGGTTAAGTATGACTCAGCCCTAGCCCCTACAGGTGTCTTTAAGTCCAACTGCAGGTAAAGAGCATATGTTCATGGAGTGCTCAGGTGCTTTTGGATGGGAATGACTCAGATGGGCAGTCATAGTATTTTCAGGTCAAGGTACAGAACTTTCCAAAGGCTATTCTTTCATCTCCCAAGTAGGCTGTGATGTTATTTACATGTTTGCAGCTTAGGAAGTTATAAGCATAGTAAGGATATTAATAATCACTAACATTTATAGAGAATTTTACTATGGGCCAAAGATTGATATAAGTGCCTTACATGGATTAACTTTTTCAATACTCACTAATCACCATTTAAAGGAAGTCCTCTTATTATCTCCATTTTATAGTTGAGAAAACTGAGACACAGAATTGAAATAATGTTTTCAAGATCACAGAGCTAATAAGCGGCTCCAGAGCCTGGTTGAAAGTAAGACAATGTGAAGAATTGTCTTATCTGGGCAATAGGCTCTCTGGCTGACCAATCAAAACAGAGTCCCAGTAGGTCAGCCCTTTGCCCTGGTGTCCAATCTGTAATAGAGCTCTCAGGTGACCACATGTATAATTAGCCTCATCTAGGACTGAGAGGAATCCTGTGGATGTTGTCTGGGCTCCATTAATGAACTGGCTAAGAAACACTGTCCACTATTTCTTTGTTCCCTGGCAAAGGGATCTGGGTCAGTGAGAAGGGGTGAGGGGAATGGAAAAACAAAAATACCCTCAGATCCAATGACACACTTTAGAATGCTGTGATGCATGCATCACATCCACATTATAACCCCCAGATGGGCCACGCATTTCTTTGACTCTCTGAAAAGAGTCAGTGGAAAACATTACACAGCGATGTGGTGTTACAATACTTGGGGTCCTGCTCCTTTCAGGGCTTCCAGCTCTAAATGGCAAAAGCAAAACAGTGTGGGTGTAGGTGGGCGTGTGTCTGGTTCCAAGCACACTCTGGCACCTGATGTCACACAGCCTCGCCTACCCCTTGGTCTATTAAACAGCGGTGAATCACTCGCTCTCATGGTAACCATTCACAGCCAGAATTTTAGAAGAGGGAAAACCCCCAGGGCTGCAGAGAATGACACTCTGCAACGGAAGGATAGAAACATGCCCGGAAGCCACTCACTGAATCTAACCATGAGCTCTTTCAGAGAAAAGAGGGCTGTTCAGCTTTTCTGAGTCACTATTAATGTGAGCCATCTGGAAACAGAAAGAATGACTCAAGAGCACTACCTATCCTGGAAATGGGGTCACAGAGGCGGTGGGTGGGGAAGGGCTGTGGGTAAGGCTGAAGGAGGGAGGAGACGAGACAGGAGAATCATGTTTCCTCAAAGTTGATGTTCTTCTCAAGTATTTTTGATGACAGGAGTACTCCCGGAAGGCCCGAGACTCAAAGCAGCAGAGGTTCTTGTACCTCAGAGTTTCAGAGAGGCTGAGCCCAGAAATCAAAGAACTTGACCTTACAATTGAGTGTGTATAGCATCTACATTTGATAATCAGAGAGAGGAATAATGAACTGGGCTGGGCCAGAAAACTCCTCCATCTATTTTCTCTTTTAAAGCGTGTACATGGATTCAATATACCAATTACAGCTGCCAGGATTAATGAGGGAACTGGGCAGGGAGGGAGTAGTGGGGGAAGAGAAGGAGAGAAAGAGAGAGAAAAAGAGAGAGAGAAAAAGCTCCTTTTACCCACAAGGAAGCCAGGAAGTTAAAAACTTCCTAGTAAGGCTTCCCTGGTGGCGCAGTGGTTGAGAGTCCGCCTGCCGATGCAGGGGACGCGGGTTCGTGCCCCGGTCCGGGAGGATCCCACCTGCCGCGGAGCGGCTGGGCCCGTGAGCCGTGGCCGCTGAGCCTGCGCGTCCAGAGCCTGTGCTCCGCAACGGGAGAGGCCGCAACAGTGAGAGGCCCGCGTACCGGGGGGAAAAAAACCCCAAAAACTTCCTAGTGGGGAAAGGGAGCTGTTCCTAATTCCTTCTCCCTCCCTCCCTCTCTCCCTCCCTCCAAATAAAATGCTTAGTCTAGACTTAATACATTCACAGTTTATGTGTGTTTCTGGTTTGTTTATATTTTTTCCCCACTAGGAAAAATTAAATGTCTTAAAGGAGAGAAGAGAGAGGTGGAGGTGAACACACATCTATTCCAACACGTAGGTTCAGTTCTGGGGTGTTTTGCACGTAACCTCACGTTTCCAGGAATTCTCCTCTCAGTAAGTGGACTGGAAAAAATTGACAAGAGGCATTCATTTTCCTTTTCGAGTAATCCCCTCCCACTTTTACTTTTCCCCATATGGACCTGGGCATGTTTACGCTCACCTTCAGGGTGATGGAGATCCTAGCCCTGGTTCTCTGAAAAAGGTAGCATGGAATCAAGGGCCTGGGACACACAGAGCCATAAACCTAACAACCTGCTGCATTTTATATGAGTTGATGACATCCAGGTCCGGTTTCACTGGCACTCAATCAGCACAGTCACATAGGGCCCCAAGTTCAGATGGCCCCATACTTAGGGTTTAATCCCCTTGCTGTCACTCTCTTGAAAGTTTTAACATTTTTTGTTGAATATTTTTTGTAAATAAAGTCTGATGGGACAATGGAAAATATGTTGGGCGTTTGCAGCCTGGCTCATGCCACCTCCCGAGACCTGGTGCCCTGGCCCCTCCCAGCCTCCTGCCTGCCCTCCACTCTGTCACCCCAGCTGCCCTCCATCCTAGGCAGAGTGTGGAAGAGAACTGGGGTCAGGCAAGCACACCAGGTGGCATCTCAGGGCAGAACATGACTGAGGCTGGAGGCACCATGGTGTGTGTCGTGAGCAGCTGGACAGTGCCCATCTCAGCAGGGGAAGCGCTCACCTATTCCGTTCTGATCCAGGTACCACATTCCTCCCAGAGTGGAGGCTCTGAGGTTCTTGTGTGCTCTCCTGTGTGTCACTGCAGAAAGGAGATGCTCCTGGCTCAACTTCCCCAGACCCAGCCCTCAGCCAAGGCACAGCTCAGAGGTCTGGCTGCTGGTAGGAAGTGAAACAGGCCTGCGTGGCAGAGCAGGGGCCTCAGGTACCTGTGAGGATCTGCACTTGCCTCTCCAACATCCCTGTGTCCTGCAGAGAATCCTCTCTCCCTCATTCCAACCTTCCTGAGCCTGGGTGTGTTTACCTCACCTGGCCAGTTTTAAGAACTCCTGAGGGAACAAGCCACGAAATTCAAATTGTATAATTTCAGTGATTCTGCATGAGTAAGATGCTCTGATATTTGCATTTTAACCTAGCATCGTGCAACATAAAGTTAAATGGTAAATTCATGCTAATAATTCAAGATTTTAATTTTTCTTAACTTAGAACAACATTAAATAGCAAATGGAAAACAACCGGCCGAGTCATGGAAATTTATATGAACCTTGAATGGGCAATTTTTTTCCTGATTTTTGAACAAGTGGCCTCAGATTTTCATGTTACAAGGGGTCCAACAAATTATGTAGCCACCCTGATTAGATCATACAATTAATAAAGATGTACTGAAGTCTTTTTAAGTACAGTTTACTCTAAGATATCCTTAGAATACTTTTCTCTATGCCTTAAATCACTTCACTTAATCTCTATATTTATTTATTTTTACATTTTACTTTGCCCTTACTAGATTATAAATTCTCTGAGGACAAGGACTATACCCTATTCATCTTTTAACTAATTTGTCTTAAGCCTAGTACAATGCTTCAAGTATAAAAGATTCTCCATTAAACTTTGCTGTATGACTGGAGAGTAGCCAAGATGGCAGAGTAGAAAGACCCTGAACTTACCATCTCCCATGGGCACAGCAAAACTGCAAATATTTACAGAGAAACTATTGACAAGAACAACCTAAAAACTAGCAGGAAAGATTTTCCACAACTAAAGATATAAAGAAGGGTAGGAGGGGCAGAGACACAGTGTAGTTGAGACCCACAACCCCAGGTAGGTGACCCACAAATGGGAGGATAATCACAATTGCAGAAGTTCTCCCCAAGGAATGAGGGGACTAAGCCCCACATCAGGTTCCCCAACCCAGGAGGACCTGCACTGGTAAGGTGAGTCCCCAGAACATCTGACTCTGAAGGTCAGTGGGTTTGCACACAGGGGAGCTGGAGGGCTGTAGGAAGGAGACTCCACTCTTAAAGGATGCATGCAAAATCTCCAAGACCCAGATCAGAGGCAGTAATTTTTTTTAAAGATTTATTTATTATTTATTTATTTTTGGTTGCGTCATGTCTTAGTTGCAGCATGCAGCCTCCTCCCTAGTTGTGGCATGAGGGTTTTCTCTTCTCTAGTTGTGTTGCACAGGCTGCAGGGTGCGTGGGCTCCGTAGTTGTGGCATGTGGGTTCCAGAGCATGTGGGCTCTGTAGTTTGCCGCATGCAGGCTCTCTAGTTTAGACACATGAGCTCAGTAATTAAGGCACATGGGCTTAGCTGCCTCATGGCAGTGGGATCTTAGGTCCCTGACCAGGGATTGAACCTGTGTCACCTGCATTGTAAGGTAGATTCTTTATCACTGGACCACCAGGGAAGTCCCAGAGGCAGTAATTTTAAAGGAGCCTGGGTCAGACCGACTTGATCTTGGAGAGCCTCCCAGAGAGGCAGGAGGCAACTGGGACTTCCCCTGGGGACATAGATACTGGTTGCAGCCATTTTGGGGAACATTATTCTACCATGAGGACACTGTTGCTGGCAAGTGCCATTTTGGATTCCTCCCTCTAGCCTATTAGCACTGGGGGCTTACCTGCCCCCCAGCTGGTCAGCACCAGCCCCAGGATCATCCAGACCCCACAGTCAGCTGCCCTGGGACCCCCATGGCCTCACAGATAGTCACTCTAGGACCCAGCCCCTACCACCAGCAAGACAGAACCAGCACCAGGTCTCCCAAGACCCCAGCCCTACCCACCAACATGCTGGCGCCAGCCTCAGGACCCCCAAAGAGCAGAACAGAAATAAATGAAATAGACTGAAAAAGTAAAGAAAATATCATTAAAACTAAGCTGGTTCTTTGATAAGATAAACAAAATTGATAAAACTGTAGCTAGACTCAGAGAAAAAGAGAAGGCCCAAATAAATAAAATCAGAAATGAAAAAGAATGTTACTACCAACACCACAGAAATATAAAGGATCATAAGAGATTACTATGAACAATTATATGCCAGTAAAATGGACAAATCTAGAAGAAATACATTAATTCCTAGAAACATACAATCCCCCAAGACTGAATCAGGAAGAAATACAAAATATGATCAGACCAATTATCCGTAATGAAGTTGAATCAATAATTTTAAAAACTGCCATCAAACATCCAGGAACAAATGGCTTCAAAGGTAAATTCTACCAAACACTTAAAGGAAATAAATGCCTAGCCTCTCAAACTATTCCCAAAAAATTGAAGATGAAGGGGTGCTTCTAAACTCATTCTACAAGGCCAGCATCACTCTGATACCGAAACCAGACAAATAAAGAATTAAAAAAGAAAATTATAAGCCAATATCACTAATGAACATAGATACAAAAATCTTCAACAAAATATTAACAAACCAAATTCAATATTACTTAGAATGGATCATACACCATAATTAAGGGATATTTATCCCAAGGATGCAAGGATGGTTTAATATCCACAGATCAATCAATATGATCCACCACATTAATCTTTAAACTGAAGATTAAAAATCATATAATCACCTCAACAGATGCAGAAAAAATCTCTTGATAAAATTCAACATCCATTTATGAAAAACCTTTCAACAAAGTGGGTGTACAGGGAATGTACCTCAACATAAGAAAGGCCATATATGACAAACCTACAGCCAACACCATACTCAATATTGAAAAGCTGAAAGCATTTCTTCTAAATCAGTACCAAGTCAATGATGCCTGCCCTCACCACTTTTTTTCAACATAGTTTTGGAAATTCTAGTAACAGCAATCAGACAAGAAAAAGAAAAAAGGAATCCAAATTTGAAAGAAGTAAAACTGTCATTATTTGCAGATGACATGATATTATATATAGAAAATCCTAAAGACATTACCAAAAAGTTACTAGAACCCATCAATGAATTCAGTACAGTTGCAGGGTGCAAAATTAATAATGTAGATATCTGTTGTGTCTCTATACACTAACAAACTATCAGAAAGAGAAATTAAGAAAAGACCTATTTACAACTGCATCCAAAAAATAAAATTCTTAGGAATAAATCTAACTAAAGAGGGAAAAGACCTGTACTAGGAAAACTGTAAGACATTAAAGAAAAACTGAAAATGACAAAAGCAAATGGAAAGATATACTGTGCTCACTGATTGGAAGAGTCAATGTTGTTAAAATGACCATATCACCAAAGGAAATCTACAGATTCAATGCAATCCCTAACAAAATACCAATGGTATTTTTCACAAAGCTAGAACAAATAATTCTGAATTTTTTATGGAAACACAAAAGACCCTGAATAGACAAACAACCTTGAGAAAGAACAAAGCTGAAGGTATCATGCTCCCTGATTTTCAACTATGCTACAAAGCTATAGTGACCAAAACAGTGTGGTACAAAAACAGACACAAAGATCAATGGAACAGAAGAGATAGCCCAGAAATGAACCACATTTATATGGTCAGTAATCTATGACAAAGGAAGCAAGAATATGGAATGGGGAAAAGACAGCCTCTTCAATATATGGTATTGGGAAAACTGGATAGCTATATGCAAAGAAACCCAAACTTTCTCACACCATAGATATACATATAATATACATATATATATAAAATATATATATATAATCAAATGGATTAAAGGCTTAAATGTAAGACCTAAAGCCACAACAATTCTAGAAGAAAACATAGGTAGTGTGTTCTTTGCCACCTGTCAGCAGAATGGCTAACCTCAAAAAAGACAATAAATAACAAGTGTTGTGAGGATGTGGAGAAAAGGAAACCCTTATGCACTGTTGGTGGGAATGTAAATTGGTGCAGCCACTTTGGAAAACAGTATGGAGATTGCTGAAAAAATTAAGAGAACTACCATATGATCCAGCAATTCCACTCCTGGGCATTTATCCAAAGAAAATAAAAATACTAATTAGAAAAGATATATGCATCCCTATTCATTGCAACATTATTTACAACAGCCAAGATATGGAAGCAACCAAGTGCCCATCAATGGATGAATGGATAAAAATGATGTATACAATGGAATATTACTCAGTCATAAAAGAGATGAAATCTTGCCATTGTGACAACATGGATGGACATAGCTAGTGTTATGCTAAGTGAAATAAGTCAGACAGAGAAAGATAAACACTGTATGATTTCACTTATATGTGTAATCTATAAAACAAAATAAACAATCAAAAACATAACAAAACAGAAATAGATACAAAGAACAAGTGTTGCCAAAGGGGAGAGGGTGGAGGGAAGAAAAAAATAGGTAAGGGAGAGTATACAAAGTTCCAGTTGCAAAATAAATGAGTCACTGGTATGAAATGTACAGTGTGGGGAATGTAGTCAATACTATTGTAATATCTTTGTATGATGACAGATGATAACTAGACTAATTGTGGTGATCATTGTGTAATGTATGGAAATACTGAATCACTAACTAACATTGTGTAGTAAGTCAATTATACTCGACAAACTAACTCACAGGCAGAGAGATCAGATTTGTGTTTACCAGAGGCAGGGTGGGAAGGGGATTGAATAAAGGTGGTCAAAAGGTACAAACTTCCAGTTATAAGACAAATAAGTACTAGGAATAGGATGTACATGATTAATATAATCAACACTGCTGCATGTTGTATATGAAAGTTGTTAAGAGAATAAATCCTTAGAGTTCTCATCACAGGGAATTTTTTTTCCTTTTTCTTTTATTTTGTATCTGTATGAGATCATGGATGTTCACTAATCATTTCATGATACATGTAAGTCAAATCGTTATGCTGTATACCTTAAACTTCTTATTTCTTTTTTTCAGTCATAGAGCAATTTTTAAAAAGAAAATGGAAGTACATTTTAAAAATTGCTGTATGACTGAAAAACAAGGAAATATTTGAAATGTCCTCAAGGATCTTACCATCTTGTTACAGAAATAAGAATACAGAAAAAAAGGTAATTCCAGGGCTTCCCTGATGGTGCAGCGGTTGAGAGTCCGCCTGCCAATGCAGGGGACATGGGTTTGATCCCTGGCCCAGGAAGATCCCACATGCTGCAGAGCAACTAAGCCCGTGCGCCACAACTACTGAGCCCACGTGCCACAACTACTGAAGCCTGCATGCCTAGAGCCTGTGCTCCGCAACAAGAGAAGCCACCTCAGTGAGAAGCCCGCGCACTGCAACAAAGAGTAGCCCCCACTCACCACAGCTAGAGAAAGCCTGCGTGCAGCAACAAAGACCCAATGCAGCCAAAAATAAATGAATAAATACATTTTAAAGAAAAAAGAAGAAAAGCTAATTCTAAACTTTCCCCAACCAGCCCAGGTTTCTCTCCTGAACTTCAGGCCCATAGCTCCAACCGCTTGCTGGATAAGTATCTCTATTTGGATGCTCCATGGACATCTCAGACTCAACATATCCAGCTTATCATCTTTATCCACCTTCACCTCAACACCTGCTCTTCCTCCTCCTGAGGTTTATATCTTAGAAAATGGCTCCACCGTCCACCCTGTTATCCAAGTGAGAAATCTGAGCATCGTGCTTAACTCTTTCCTCTTTCTATCCCTCAAATCAAATCAACCTTCAAGTCCATTCATCTTACCTGCTTAATATCTTTTGATATCTACTTCTTAAATCTCTTCATTTCCTTCATATTGCCACTACCCCAGTTCAGGACCTCATCACCTACTGCCTGGACTACAACTGCCCTTCAGTCTGCCTACTTTTATGTTTTGCCCCTCCCCTATTTAATTGATATATGATATCTTGAAATATTTATTTGGTTGGCAAGTTGATTTCAATATATGTCATTATATTGGCGAACTGATAAAATAGATTTTTTCAAAAACTCTTTATAAGTAAAATTCCTCAAAATTGCAATGAGGTCTTACTTCATACCTACTAGGATGGTGATAATAATAAACAACAATAAATGTAAGAAACAGAAAATAAGTGCTGGTGAGGATTTGGAGAAATTGAAGCCCTTGTGCGTATTTATGTTCCTTTTAGGAATGTAAAATGGCACAGCCATTGTGGAGAACAGTTTGACAGTTCCTCAAAACGCTAAACATAGGATGATCATGTGGCCTAGCAATGTTACTTTTAGGTGTATATCTAGAAGAAATGATAACAGGAACTCAAACAGATACTTGTATACCAATGTTCATTGCATCATTACTCATAATAGCCAAAAGGTGGGAAAAATTCAAGGATCCATCAACAGATGCACGATAAACGAAATGTAGTATATACATAAAATGGAATATTCTTCAGACGTATGAAAGGAATGAAGTTCTGATACATGCTACAACACTGATGAAAGTTGAAAACATGCTAAGTGATAGTAGCAGGATAAAAAAGGACAAGTACTGTATGATTCCACTTGCATAAAATATACAGACAAAATCCATAGACACAGAAAGTAGATTAGAGGTTACCAGAGGCTGGAGGGACAGGGAATAGTGGGTACATAGTTTCTGTTTGGGTTGATGACAAGTTTTGGAAACAGATAGTGGCAATGGTTACATAATACTGTTAATGTAATTAATGCCACTGAATTGACAATGGTTAAAATGGCAAATTTTGTTAATTCTTTACCACAATAAATATAATTCTAAAAAAATATTCATTTATATTAGAGAAAAAAATTCTTTACATGGGGTTATTTGAAACTAAAAATCACATTAGTAGAATAATTATTCTTATACATATTTATGTGCTGTATTCACTTTCTTTTTTTTACTCTTTTTTTCTATAGATCTTTACTGGAGTATAATTGTTTCACAATACTGTGTTAGTTTCTGTTGTACAACAAAGTGAATACACTTTCTTAGCTGTATCTATTTTAATACTGAATGTTATTTTTCTAATTTATTAAAATTTTTCTTATAAAATTATCTGAAATCCTCTTTAAAGTTGCATGTCATGGTTAACAAATTTGATTTTTATACATTTAATTGACTCTTTCCTGTAGTCCTTAATATTTTCATTGAGAAAATACTCTTTACAGTGCCTGATAAGCCCAGACCAATGTTAAATTTTGCATATGGAAGTTGTAGATATTTCAGCTTAAATATTTTCACAGATATTATCTTTTTGCCACACTGAAAAGTGCCTTTCTTTGATACATATTTTTGCAAAAAATAAATAAATTTGGCCAAAAAGTTGCCTCTATGATCCTTTTGAATGTTTTACTAAATTTAGATGCTGAAAATCATAAACCTCCATTTCCTTCCATCTTGATATATGGAATATAAATTTAGTCATTTAAAAACAGGAGCTCCATTAAAAGATTCTTCCCACAAATAGAAGTATTGCAAAATAATTTTGAAACTTCAGAATGAAATATCATGTTCCAGTTGAGTCCTCATTATGTCCATGCTTCTCTTGCTTTTTCAGGGATAAAATAAATGTCTTCCTGTTTCTAAGTTCTACCCACCCCCCAATAATTGTGATTTGCTGAAACCTTATATTTTGGTTGTTCCATTTTTTAAATACTTGCATTTAAAATTCCCAATTTATTTTAAACAAAATACAATCAAAAGTTAAATAAATTGTCTCCAAAAGTTTAGAACCACTGTAAGTCAATTAGGTTGATTTACAAAGAGTCCTTCAAAAACTCAGGCATTTCTAAAATCCAATTGGTAATGAGTAGCAAGGAGAAGAAACGTAAATTCTGCGATGAAAAAAAAGTTTTCTGTATCCAACATCATAAAAATTTATAGTAACTTTGAATACATAAAAATGTATCTAATTAGTAGAATAATACAGCTTGTTTAGTTAGCTACAGCTATAAAGTATATATGCATTAGAAGTAATCCAAGTAGAATTCAGCTCCATAAGTTTCTTAATTGAGTATGAAAACAATAATTATACCTCATATCTGTGTTTCACCAAAACTTGTACTTATTATGCAAAGTTGAACTTCTTTTTAAACTAAACTTGCAAAATAACAGCCACAATCATGCCAACCAAATGAATATCCAAAAGGTTTGCTTTGATTCCATGAATTATATTTTTTAAAGGACAATTATTAGAATTAACTGATTTTCTATTTCAGGCATCTGATAATATTATACAAAACCGTCATCATTTCACTGACTGTGGAATTCTCTTCTGCTAATGGAGCAAATAGTTATCACTTGTATTTGTATGTATATTACAAAACTTGGAAATCAGAAACAGACTCACAGACATAGAAAACAAACTTATGGTTACTAAAAGGGAAGGGAAGGGAGGGAGGGATGGATTAGGTGTTTGAGATTATCTATTTTATATATAGTAGTTTGTACCTGCTAAACAAGTTCCTACTGTATAGCACAGGCAACTATATTCAATATCCTGTAATAAACCATAATGGAAAAGAATATGAAGAAGAATATGTATATGTATAACTGAATCACTTTGCTGTACACTTGAAACACAACATTGTAAATCAACTGTACTTCAATTAAAAAAAGAAAACTTGGAATTTAAGATGAACAGAGCAGTCAATTGATCGAATGAAAAATTATATTCTCAGAGTGATAAGGAAATGCACTTTCTGTATCCACACACATTAAATTGTTGTGATTAAACACAGTTTTCTTATAAATACTAAGTTTTGAAATAGATGATTTTTCAAGGATTTCTGTCTTCTAGTTTTTATTTGGTTAGTGCTATTATTTTGTTTGATCATTCTGTTGATCAATTAATGTCAACTTTCTCAAGAGACAATATTCAGTACTTAATTTTTCATTGAACATGTGTTTTTGATTTTTTTGAACTTATGGCTGCTGAAAGGGTTTATTGCTAAATAAAAGTCATTAAATAATAAAATCAAATAAATAATTATAGATTTATGACATACAATAAATGGCAAAACCACTGCAGTGGGACTTCTCTTTTTATGTGCTACAGCGAGACCACCCAAATTCTATTTTATGTTCGTTTTTTCATGTACATTTAACTTCTACTGTCCCTTGTTTTCCACTGACATGATGGTTTCCTGCATCTCACAAGCTGGCACAACTGGTTGGTACATCAGCAGTTTTATACACTTCTCCCACAACTACTTGAGCTCTAAAGAACTTAGATGTAGTTGTCTATTAGGCTGTTATTATCATGAATGTCTTGCATAGTGTCCTTGAAAGGGAGGTGCCTTTCAGACTCACCCACATGTTAAGGTGAGAATTATGTTCACTGATATACATCTCAAACACTATAAGAAGAGCCCATGGTTGAAGCTAGAAGTAATAAAGTGAAGTTACTAATGTGCTAAAATGGACAGGACAATACAACAAGCAAACCACACTATTTGGTTATCCAACTTACAACCTTTTCCCCCTGAAACCACAGTGATGTTTCTGAAATGCAAATTTGATCTTATCCCTCCCCTTATGTCCCTCTCTTTAATGGCTCCTTATAAGACAAGGTTCAAACAGCTTGGGATGGCTTACAACACCCTTCATGATATGTACCCCCAACCACCTCTCACATCCCTTTCTCACATAGTAGAGTCCAACCTGCTTTGAATAAAGAGAGACATAGAGGTATAGGGAGCACTAACTCAGTTTACTTGTTCAGTAAAGGACCCTGCCATGGTTTCCTTGCAAGACCTAAGATCTCTCACCTGTGGGTCTAGCTGACCCTTCCCTTCCTTCAGGTGTCAGCCTAAATGTCACTTCCACAGGGAATATTTCTCCTTCTGAACCCTAGGTCTGGATAAGGAGTTCTTCCTGTCTGCTCTCATTGTGCCCTGTGCTTCCCACTCATAACACTTTCTGCCCCCTGTTATAATCACCTGGTTTCTTCTCCGATTCCCTTATTGAACTACAATGGCCAAGAAACTAGGCACATGTCTTATTTACCATCGTATTACAAATATCAGATATAGTACACTTAGTTTGCCCTTAAAATATTATTGAAATGCATAAATAACAATAAAAGGCAATATATAATCAGAGCCAAATTGGTAATATAGAGTGGCAATAACTGCTCAGAGTACAAAGGAGTAAGTGCTTTTTGATAACATCAGACATAAAGATATCCTTTCTCTAGATCCCAAGACACTCAAATAGGAAGAATCAAGGTCAGAACTAAAAATTAAGTTAATCCTAGGTGTTGGATTCTAGTCTAGGGCATATTTACTTTATCTTGTGGGCATTGGAAAGCCATTGAAAATTTGTGAGCCAGAGTGTATCACAATACATATAAATGGATTAGTTTTGCTAAAGAAAAAACTTTGGGAATCCTGAATCCATTTTCAACTTCCTTAATTTAGACCCAAATTTGGACCTGCCTTTTATAACCACAATCACAAGCCCACAGAATGAAAATAAAATTGATGACTAATTTCTGAGGTTATCTCAGAGATTCCCAGAGAGTTGAAGCATACCATCTAGTCTCAAAAAATAAAATGCACCCAGTGTTAGCATTTCAGTAATTGGGAAGGGAATTCAAATTCTTCCAGTAATGGAGTTTAATCTACCTCATTCTGGCAGTGTTATCAGGCTAGTTTCTCAAATATGAATGGAAAACTCTTGTTATATAGGTTTACACAAGACATTGTCATCTATTCGCTCTTTACCCTTAAGGCTAACTTCCTCTGTCAGAAACATCTCTTGCCAGTTGAATGGGAGTCAGTGTAGAAATATAGTCTGTCTCTCTGTCTGTCTGTCTGTCACACACACAAACACACACATACATCTCAGAGCCAAACAACATGGCTCAGAAGGGAATTATTGACTTAGCACAAAAAATGGCTTTCACCAGCCATGTCATTAAGTATAGTGCTCTAGTAATGACTGCCTCGCTCCCTGAGCCTTTGTCCTACCTCATGCTGACCTAGCTGCCTTTCATTTTGAATTGGAGCACCCATTAAAGGAATCCAGAATGGCTCCTTCTCCATTAACACAAGCAACATTTTATTATATACTACCTGGTTGGTTGTCCATATGTATCTGTTTTTCCAGCCATAACACCAAAGCATGTGTGGCACATCTGTCCTTGCTAAGTACCAAGGCACATGACAATTTGGATGGCATACACTATGTCAATTCGAATGGCAAAGGGAAAAAAATGCTAAATTTCAGAGTTCAGCAGTAAAATAATAGTAACCTGTTATTTAACTGACAGGGCCAACAATTCTGTCTTGAAAATATGCATCTGACAATATTCTCTTACTCCCAAGGATTTTCACCTTCCAGGGATGCAACCCATAATTTTGCTCATCCAGAGACATAGCTGATAATTTTGTCTTCCACAGTTTAGACTGATAATTTGTTCATGAAGAAACGAAGCTGACAGTTTTGTACTCATCAGTCACTACCAAAACTCATCACAGCTATGATAATGTAGCTTAGCTGTTTTCCTACTTTTAAGATAGCAAGCTTTCTGCCAAACTTTATTTTTGCTATATTTCAATTAAAAAAAAAAAGTCCAGAAAAGTTTGCTTTTGACAACAGAAACAAATAATTCCTCATAGCTTGCTTGCATAGGCCACCTTGTTTTCATCAGCTGTTCTCTATTTCCATTGTTAGGAACTTGGACGATGGTTTATTTTAATGTAAAAGATGTGTTGATCACATTACAGCAATGATTCTCATATATTATTGCAGAATCACCAGGAAAGCCTAACCTATCTCTTTTGAGTGGAATAAAAACATCCAGGACTTAGGCACTGAAGATATTTCTTTGACCATGAAAACCTAAGATCTAGATCAGCTAGAGCTGAAAATTTTTTAATAGAAAATCGAATCATATATACTATTATATTTTGCCTATCAAATTCCCAAAGTAACAGACCTACCAGTCCACTGTAGTTCAGGAGACTGGATCTCTGAGCAGCTCATCTTTGATTCAGAAGGGTTCTATCTTCCCCACCCAAGCACACATCGACATCATTGCCCATTGTTTTCCTCTTGCTGTGTTTTATTTCCAGACTAAAGGAGAAGACTGAGGAAACACAGGGCAAAACTAAAGCTTTTCCTGATAGAAAAAAATAACATGCTTCTCTTATTATATTCTCATGCTATTTCTACCTCATTCTCTACACATGGAGATTCTACATGGGAAACCATAAAAATATTAGCAGATCAAAATAAGTCAATAGGTAGTAGTGAAGACACATCAGAAACTGCCCAGACAGCACTGATAATTTTTTTCTTTTTGGCAGACAGGTTAAATTCTGACAGCCATAATGCCTATGTCCTATCTCTTTAAGAAATCTATTTGATCCAAAGCACTTTATTAGCCATTTGTAGCATGCACAAGGGAGCCAGATGCCCTTAAGGATATCGTCTTCATAGGAGGGCTTCTGACAAAGCTCCCCCATTACACTCCTGTACCCTCTCTGATTCACTCCTTAACCCATGGTTCCTGCTCTCCTCTGTCCCAGGGGTGAGTTTTGTTTTCAATGAACAAGTCTGATTATTATGAACAAAGGAAATGAAGGGTTTCTAGCCTCTGCTTTTTCTCAGAGCATCTTCAGATGAGGACAGCTGCTCAGCATCTGTGGGAAATGGTTTTATTTAATGAACGGGGGGAGCGTTGATTCAATCTAAAGAACCGGGGAAGTCAAAATTACAGAGAGCTGCATTAGTGCTCTTGCTGTCACAGCCTGGGAAAGAATGAGGAGACTCCTCACTCTTAGGCCACATGAAGGTAGTGAAGGAGACCACAATTACTTCTCTGAAGATCCTCTCACCAGGGTTATAAAGGGACACTCCATGCTACTCAGTTTTAGCCTTAATGATGAACAGCCAGCCTGCATTGCAGTTTACAGAAGGCACCCTGGAGCTAAAGGTCTGGGTGACTTTTGAATCTATTTCTCATAATGTAATCAATAAAATGCACCTTTATAATCCACCAAATTCTGCAGGTATTACTAGGAGATATGACTGATGCTTTGCATTAGGCTCTCAGATCTCCACAAAAGAGCAAGTGGAATTCTACGATTTCACCACTTATCAAAACCTACAGACCAGAAAAAAAAACCTCATCCCCACTCCCCAATTGGCACATCCTTCCACTGCAGCCCAACTTTATTTACTCTCTCAGACTGGCTTTAATTTTGGAAGGGTAGTTTCTCACCATATAAAATACGTATTTCTTTAAAAACCTACCCTGATTTTGTTTTAAATTTAGGCCATGTGAAAGAATCAGGTACATAAAGACAACTGTACTGCATTGTGGCTACTGCCACTTACAGCTTAAGGAAACAAAGCCCCACAATTCCCAGGCTTTTAACTTTTTCTCACCTTCTCTGATGAGATCTCAAATCCTAATACTAAATTTCTTAAGTGCTGACTAAGAAAATCTTAATCCCAGACCAAAAGACTACTGAGAAATGCTTAACGAGTTGGGAAGTGTGATTTGTTTGCTCTTTAAAACTCTGAGTCTGAAAAAAATAATACAACACAGAGTCAAGCACATGGACTTTCCTGAGAAACAGCAAACCATATTCCCTTGCTAGAGAAAGGGGTTTTCATCACTCCTCCCTTCCTCTCTAGCCACAGCTAAGTTGACCAACAGTGGATACCTTTTAAAAGGGAACCAAGGGATTTCCCTAGTTGTCCAGTGGTTAATACTCTGTCCTTCCACTGCAGGGGTTGAGGGTTTGATCCCTGGTTGGGGAACTAAGATCCCACATGCCACACAGCGTGGCCAAAAGATAAAAACTAAATTTAAAAAGTTTAAAAAGGGACCCAAGATGTAAGCTGAGCATAGTAAACCAGATTCCCGCTCAAGAATTTGAGTTGTGAGACACAGGGCTCCAATAATATGATAATGGGTATAAGAATAATAAGAAAGATCATGTAGAATTGGGTTGGGGCTGCCATATTGGGCCACATGTTGATAAAATCATTTAGGTTTGGGAAGAGATGTTCAGAAGCAGGTATAAAAAGAACTTGCAGGGCTTCCCTGATGGCACAGCGGTTGAGAGTCCACCTGCCAGTGCAGGGGACACGGATTCGTGCCCCAGTCCGGGAAGATCCCACATGCCGCGGAGCGGCTGGGCCTGTGAGCCATGGCCGCTGAGCCTGCGCGTCCGGAGCCTGTGCTCTGCAATGCGAGAGGCAACAAGAGTGAGAGGTCCACGTACTGAAAAAAAAAAAAAAAAAAAGGACTTGCAGACTTCAATCACAGAGGAAGCACCTCATGTCTTGAATTTCCAGTTCTAGTTTCTGTATTACCTTGTTCTATATCATTTTCTATTCTTAAATGTTCATGTTCTACTCTAGCTTAAATGGGTTTTTATCCCTTATAAGCAATAAACTTAAAAAAATAGGGTAATATTCATTACCTGGCTGAGGTTACCAATTCACATGTAAGGTCAGACTGTGTACTGATTGAGAAAGAAAATACTATACAACAGAGAGGTAAGAAAAAGCATTCCTTAGCATAATGAGTACTTCCATTTTCAATGCACTAGAGAACATACAAAAGTCTTCAGTAGTATTTCCAACCCTCTCTCATCATCACTTCCAAGCATTCTAATGTTGTGTAGCTTTTGGACTGTAGAAATCACATATTTGTGTCTGTATCTGAGGTCCTTTGGTTAACATTGTCATAGTTAATTTTACTATTTGGAGCTATTCAGTATACTCCATGATTCCAACAAAGCTTTTGAGAAAAATAATTTTTTTTTTTTTTTTTGCGGTATGCGGGCCTCTCACCGTTGTGGCCTCTCCCGTTGCATAGCACAGGCCCCGGATGCACAGACTCAGTGTGGCTCACAGGCCCAGCCGCTCCATGGCATGTGGGATACTCCCGGACTGGGGCATGAACCCGTGTCCCCTGCATCGGCAGGCGGACTCTCAACCACTGTGCCACCAGGGAAGCCAGAGAAAAATAATTTTTAAAGAAGCACTATTCAGTTCATTTTCTAAACCCTTTGGAATCCCACAAAAATAACATGATTTCTCAAAAATTTACCAGCTCCTACTGTCATAACCCATATTAAGAAAAGTTACATCAGAGGAAATTTGGGGCTCAAACAGACAGTCTGAAAAAACAAGATGAAACATTATCAACCTTCAAGAAGCACTAGTTTTAATCAAAATAAATAAGGAAACACAAGCTTTAAATGATACATTAGACCAGATGGACTTAATATTTACAGGACATTCCATCGAAAAACAACAGAATACACTTTCTTCTCAAGTGCACATGGAATATTCTCCAGGATAGATCATATCTTGGGTCACAAATCAAGCCTTCATAAATTTAAGAAAATTGAAATCGTACCAAGTATCTTTTCTGAAAACAATGCTATGAGACTAGATATCAATTACAGGGGAAAAACTGTAAAAAATACAAACACATGGAGGCTAAACAATATGCTACTAAACAACCAAGAGATCACTGAAGAAATCAAAAAAGGAAATCAAAAAATACCTAGAAACAGATGACAATGAAAACATGACAACCCAAAACCTATGGGATGCAGCAAAAGCAGTTCTAAGAGGGAAGTTTATTGCAATACAATACTATCTCAAGAAACAAGAAAAATCACAAATAAACAATCTAACCTTACACCTAAAGCAATTTGAGAAAAAAGAACAAGAAAACCCCCAAAGTTAGTGGAAGGAAAGAAATCATAAAGATCGGATTAAAAATAAATGAAAAAGAAATGAAGGAAACAATAGCAAAGATCAATAAAACTAAAAGTTTTTCTTTGAGAAGATAAACAAAATTGATAAACCATTAGCCAGACTCATCAAGAAAAAGGGAGAAGACTCAGATCAACAGAATTAGAAATGAAAAAGGAGAAGTAACAACTGACACTGCAGAAATGCACAGGATCATGAGAGACTACTACAAGCAACAATAGGCCAATAAAATAGACAACCTGGAAGAAATGAATAAATTCTTTAAAAAGTACCACCTTCCAAGACTGAACCAGAAAGAAAGAGAAAATATGAACAGACCAATCACAATCACTGAAATTGAGACTGTGATTAAAAATCTTCCAACAAACAAAAGCCCAGGACCAAATGGCTTCACAGGCAACTTCTATCAAACATTTAGAGAAGACCTAACACCTATCTTTCTCAAACTCTTCCAAAATATAGCAGAGGGAGGAACACTCCTAAACTCATTATACAAGGCCACCATCACCCTGATACCAAAACCAGACAAAGATGTCACAAAAAAATAAAACTACAGGCCAATATCACTGATGAACATAGATGCAAAAATCCTCAACAAAATACTAGCAAGCAGAATCCAACAGCATAATAAAAGGATCATACAGCATGATCAAGTGGGGTTTATCCCAGGGACGCAAGGATTCTTCAATATACACAAATCAATCAATGTGATACACCATATTAACAAACTGAAGGAGAAAAACCATATGATCACTTCAATAGATGCATAAAAAGTTTTTGACAAACTTCAACACCCATTTATAATAAAAACTCTCCAGAAAGTGGGCATAGAAGGAAGCTACCTCAACATAATAAAGGCCATATATGACAAACCACGCCAATATCATTCTCACTGGTGAAAAACTGAAAGCATTTCCACTAAGATCAGGAACAAGACAAGGTTGCCCACTCTCACCACTCTTATTCAACATAGTTTTGGAAGTTTTAGCCACAGCAATCAGAGAAGAAAATGAAATAAAAGGAATCCAAATCGGACAAGAAGTAAAGCTGTCATTGTTTGAAGATGACATGATACTATACATAGAGAATCCTAAAGATTCTACCAGGAAACTACTAGAGCTAATCAATGAATTTGGTAAAGTAGCAGGATACAAAATTAATGCACAGAAATCTCTTGCATTCCTATACACTAACGATGAAAAATACGAAAGAGAAATTAGGAAACACTCCCATTTATCACTGTAACAAAAAGAATAAAATACCTAGGAATAAACCTACCTAAGAAGGTAAAGGGCCAGTACTCAGAAAACTATAAGATACTGATGAAAGAAATCAAAGATGACACAAACAGATGAAGAGATATACCATGTTCTTGGATTGGAAAAATCAACATTGTGAAAATGACTATACTACCAAAAGCAATCTACAGATTCAATGCAATCCCTATCAAACTACCAATAGCATTTTTCACAGAACTAGAACAAAACTTTTACAATTTGTATGGAAACACACAAGACCCCGAACAGCCAAAGAAATCTTGAGAGAGAAAGACAGAGGTGGAGGAATCAGGCTCCCTGACTTCAGATTATACTACAAATCTACAGTAATCAAGACAGTATGGTACTGGCACAAAAACAGAAATATAGATCAATGGAACAGGATAGAAAGCCCAGAGATAAAATCAGACACATATGGTCACCTTATCTTTGATAAAGGAGGCAAGAATATACAATGGAGAAAAGACAGCCTCTTCAACAAGTGGTGCTGGGAAAACTGGACAGCTATATGTAAAAGAGTGAAATTAGAACACTTCCTAACACCATACACAAAAATAAACTCTAAATGGATTAAATGTAAGGCCAGACACTATAAAACTCTTAGAGGAAAACATAGGAAGAACACTCTATGACATCAATCACAGCAAGATCCTTTCTGACCCATCTTCTAGAGAAATGGAAGTAAAAACAAAAATAAACAAATGGGACCTAATGAAATTTAAAAGTTTTGCACAGCAAAGGAAACCATAAACAAGACAAAAAGACAACCCTCAGAATGGGAGAAAATGTTTGCAAACAAAACAATGACAAAGGATTAATCTCCAAAACATCCAAGCAGCTCATGCAGCTCAATAGCAAAAAAACAAAAAACCCCATTCAAAATGGGCAGAAGACCTAAATAGACATTTCTCCAAAGAAGATATACAGATTGCCAACAAACAGATGAAAGGATGCTCAACATCACTAATCATTTGAGAAACGCAAATCAAAACCACAATGAGATATCACCTCACACTGGTCAGAAGAGCCATCATCAAAAAATCTACAAACAATAAATGCTGGAGAGTGTGTGGAGAAAAGGAAACCCTCTTTCACTGTTGGTGGGAATATAAATTGATACAGCCACTATGGAGAACAGTATGGAGGTTCCTTAAAAAACTAAAACTAGAACTACCATACAACCCAGCAATCCCACTACTGGGCATATAGCCAGAGAAAACCATAATTCAAAAAGAATCATGTATCAAAATGTTCACCGCAGCACTATTTACAATAGTCAGGATATGGAAGCAATCTAAGTGTCCATTGACAGATGAATTGATAAAGAAGATGTGGCACATATATACAATGGAATATTTTTCAGCCATAAAAAGAAACGAAATTGAGTTATTCGTAGTGAGGTGGATGGACCCAGTGTCTGTCATACAGATTGATGTAAGTCAGAAAGAGAAAAACAAATACTGTATCCTAACATATATATGGAAACTAAAAAAAAAAAAAAAATTGTTCTGATGAACCTAGGGGCAGGATAGGAATAAGGACACAGATGTAGAGAATGGACTTGAGGACACCTGAGTGGGGGGAAGGGTAAGCTGGGACAAAGTGAGAGAATAGCGTTGACATATATACACTACCAAATGTAAAATAGCTAGTGGGAAGCAGCTGCACAGCACAGGGAGATCGGCTCGGTGCTTTGTGACCATCTAGAGGGGTGGGATAGGGAGGGTGGGAGGGAGGCGCAAGAGGGAGGGGATACGGGGATATATGTACACATAGAGCTGGTTCACTTTGTTATACAGGAAAAACTAACACAACATTGTAAAGCAATTATACTCCAATAAAGATGTTAAAAATAAGTAAAAAGAAGCACTGGTTTTACATTTTTCTCTCCTATCCCACCTACTAATGCATATACACCTGTGTCATTCCCTTTGCTACATACTTCAGTCTGCTCGTGAACCACTCCTATCTGCATGAGCCCGCTATTGTCCTGGGGCTTGGTATGTCCTCTTGTACTTTTTCTCATCAGGATGCCTTGCTTGTTTCATTTCTTCCTTCCTTGTACATTTCTTACATCCCCCCCACCCCCCATGTTTTTCTAACACATCTCACCTGCCCCTCACTCGGTCAACATCCTCCATATCCAAGATATCCAGGAAAAAGAACTAGACTAAGAGACTGAAGACACAGGTACCATTCCCAGCTCTGCCATCAATCAGTTGGGCAATTGTATTCCTTAGTTTTTCATCTGTGTAATGATGAAGAGTTCAAACAGCTGACCTCCAAGAGCCTTCCTACTTGTCAAATTCTTTAACTTTATAATGTTCTCTTCTTCATATGGAAAAGACTTTTTTTTAATGTTTTTTTTCACTGTGGTAAAAGTCACATAATATAAAACATACTGTTTTAACCATACTTCACTGTACAGTTGAGTGACACTAAGTGCATTCACATTGTTGTGCAACGCTCACCATCATCCACCTCCCAAATTTTTCACCTTCCTAAACTGAAACTCTGTCCCCATTGAACACTAACTCCCCACTCCCCCTCCCCACCCACTGGCCCCTGGCATCTACCAGTGTATTTTCTGACACTATGAATTTGACTATTCTAGGTAGCTTGTATAAGTGGAATCAAAGAGTACTTCTCTGCACCTAATGTATATTGAAATGCACTTTTAAAGTTAACCTAATATATGTCCTGCAAATAGATTATATCTTCATTTTTTTCCCCCTGTGCTATACAGTAGGCCCTCACCAGCCATCTACTTCATACATAGTAGTGTACATATGTCAATCGCAATCTCCCAATCCATCCCACCTCCAGCCCCCCTTGGTGTCCATACGTTTGTTCTCTACGTCTGTGTCTCTATTTCTGCTTTGCAATTGATTCATCTGTACCATTTTTCTAAATTCCACATATATGCATTAAAATACGATATTTGTTTTTCTCTTTCTGACTTCACTCTGTATGACAGTCTCTAGGTCATCCATGTCTCTGCAATTGGAAAAGACTTTTAAAAACATTTACCTAATTACTATGTCTCTGTGTCCTCAGTACTTAGCACAGTATTGGATACTTGGAGGGTATCTAATAAACCCCTGTTTGCTGAGTGAGCTTATCATCTCTGCCACTGATTTGTTGAATGAGCGTTAGTAACATTACATTTCCATGTTAGCAATACAGTGAATGGAAAAATGTCTATTCTGCATAATTCCCAGGTGTCAGAGGTAGGCAGAATAACATGAAAAGAATGTTCCCTGTAAAAGAAGGATTCAAACGAATAGGACTAGATTATACTTTCCAAGGGTCTGCAAATCATGAGAAGGGTGTTTTATTAGGGACACAGGCATTTAGAAGGTGGCAAGATCTGACAAATGGGGCAAGCAAACTGGCTGAAGGCTGTGTGATGTCATCTCTCCTTACAACACCCCAAGTCTTCAATCATGTTACTAAACCTGCAAAATCATCACTGATGGGATTGTTTTCATGGAAAATAAAATGAAGTGGCAAAGGTCTTCAATTGGCTGGTTGGGGCTGGATTATAACAGTATGAATATGCTAGGATTGATGATGTGTAGGAATGACCATTATAAGATAAATGTGGCAAGTCACAGAAATTCTGTGGAGAATTCAGTAGTCAGAAAAACTAGGATATTGAGGGTTTGGACAAAATTCACCTAGACCTTTAGGAAATAGAATCCCCAGATGACATCTGGGTTACACATTTGTTTCTTTGTCAATAATGGACCACAAATGCATCACTGGTCTGCTATAAAATAAATGTGATGAACTATAAGGGGTTAATATATCAAAATGATATACAAAAGACAGGGTGTCAAAATTAAGCCAACACCAATTATAATGGAAATACTTCTTTGAATAAAGCACAATTCCTAATGATACAACTCATGAAAACAAGCCTCTTCTATACAATGACTAAAAAATAACTTGCCTTAACTTGATAAGTGAGACTACATTTGCTTTTATACCTACCCCAAAATACTAACTAAAAATTTAAAAAATTATCTCTGGGGGCTTCCCTGGTGGTGCAGTGGTTGAGAGTCCGCCTGCCGATGCAGGGGACACGGGTTCGTGCCCTGGTCTGGGAAGATCCCACATGCCGCAGAGCAGCTGGGCCCGTGAACCATGGCTGCTGAGCCTGCGCATCCGGAGCCTGTGCTCCACAATGGGAGAGGCCACAACAGTGAGAGGCAAAAAAAAAAGAAAAAAAAATTATCTCTGCCTTTTAAAGTTTACCATATCATCCTGAATAGCCAAAGCAATCTTGAGAAAGAAAAACAGAGCTGGAGGAATCAGGCTCCCTACTTCAGAATATACCATACAAAACTACAGTCATCAAAACAGTATGGTACTGGCAAAAATACACACAGATAGAAAAATGGAACAGGATAGAGACCCCAGAAATAAACCCACACACCTATGGTCAATTAACCTATGACAAAGGAGGCAAGACTATACAATGGAGAAAAGATAGTCTTTTCAATAAATGGTGCTGGGAAAACTGGATAGCCACATGTAAAAAAATGAAATTAAAACATTCTTTAACACCATACACAAAAATAAACTCAAAATGGATTAAAGACCTAAATGTAAGACTGGACATTGTAAAACTCTTAGAAGAAAACATAGGCAGGACACACTTTGACATAAATAGTAGCAATATCTTTTTCAATCCATCTCCTAGAGTAATGGAAATAAAAACAAAAATAAACAAATAGGACCTAATCAAACTTAAAAGCTTTGGCACAGCAAAGGAAACCATAAACAAAATGAAAAGACAACCCACAGAATGGTACAAAATATTTGCAAATGATGCGACCGACAAGGGATTAATCTCCAAAATTTACCAACAGCTTCTGTGGCTCAATATCAAACAAACAAACAACCCATTCAAAAAATGGGCAGAAGACCCATTCAAAAAATGGGCAGAAGACCCAAACAAACATTTCTCCAAAGACATACAAATGGCCAAGAGGCACATGAAAAGATGTTCAACATCACTATTAGAGAAACGCAGGTCAAAACTACAATGAGGTAGTCTCACATCTGTCAGAATGGCCATCATCAAAAAGTCTACAAAGATAAATGCTGGAGAGGGTGTGGAGAAAAGGGAACCATCCTACACTGTTGATAAGATTGTAAATTGGTACAGCCACTACGCAGAACAGTATGGAGCTTCCTTAGAAAACTAAAAATAAAGCTACTGTATGATCCAGCAATCCCACTCTTGGGCATATATACAGAGAAAACATGGTTTGAAAGCATACATGCACCCCAATGTTCATTGGAGCACTGTTTACAATAGCCAAGACATGGAAGTAACCTAAATGTCCATCAACAGATGAATGGATAAAGAAGATGTAGTACATATACACAATGGAATATTACTCAGCCATTAAAAAGAATGAAATAATGCCATTTGCAACAACATGGATGGACCTAGAGATTATCATACTAAGTGAAGTAAGTCAGACAAAATATATGATATCGCTTATATGTGGAATCTTAAAAAAAATGATACAAACCAACTTATTTACAAAACACAAACAGATTAACAGACTTAGAGAACGAATTTATGGTTCTTCGGGGGAAGGGTGGGGGTGAAGGGTAGATTGGGAGTTTGGGATTGACATGTACACACTGCTATATTTAAAATGGATAACCAACAAGGACATATAGCACAAGGAACTCTGCTTAATACTCTTTCAAATAACCTAAATGGGAAAAGAATTTGAAAAAGAATAGATACATGTATTTATATAAATGAATCACTTTGCTGTACACCTGAAACTAACAAAACATTGTTAATCAACTCTACTCCGATGTAAAATGAAAATTAAAAAAATAAAAATTTACTATATCAATAACATCAAAATCAAAACTGTCAATAAGAGGAAACCGTAAAAGAAACACCTAAAATAGGACAGCATTATTTGTAGGAGCAAAGAGATTATGCAAAAGATGTTCACCCTTCTATATGGGACAGTCTTCTAACTGCTCAAGTTCACATTCAAAATGACATCTATCTAACATATCCCAGGTGGTATTAGCCCTAGCTCCTAAGCTTCCAGACACTCTTCATCAGGACCCACTTATCACAACATCTAAGGTAAGTCAGGTACATCCTGAGATGAGTAATCAGTGAAATCATTATTTGAACGGGAACAATCATGTAAGTGGCTGGAAGGTAACAAGCCAGAAAATTAAAGAAAAGTGTAGTTATGCTGAGGTTAGCTTCAAAAGGCACTCCTTTTCCCAAAAATAGAAACTTCTTTTTCCTTGAATATAAAAGATAACACATGTTTACTGTAGAAAGTTAAACAATGTAGAAGAGAATAAGTAAGAAGGTTAAATGTCACCCAAAACCTACCAGGTTGCTGTAACAAAATACCACAGACAGGGTGACTTAAACAACAGAAATTTATATTCTCAGCATTATGGAGGCTAGTAGAAGCCCAAGATCAAGAGGAGAGCAGGGCAGGGTTCTGGTAGGAGCTCTCTTCCTGGCTTGCAGACAGCTGCCTTCTAGCTACGCCCTCACATGGCCTTTCCTCTGTGCATGCAAAGAGAGCAGTCTGGTGTCTCTTCTTATAAGGACATGAATTCTATCAGATTAGGGCCCGACCCTAATTACCTCATTAAACCTTAATGACCTCGTTGAGGACTCTGTCTATAAATACATTGGGAGTTAAGGCTTTAACATACGAATTTTGGGGTGAAAAAATTCAGTCCATAACATCCCCCATAAAAGTTAAGGATATTTAAATTCATATTTATAAATATAGATCTATATGATCATTTTGATGGTTTTCCTAATATTCCCTTTTATGGATGCACTATCATTTAAACAATCACACATTTATATTGTTTCCAATTATTTTTGATACTATAAAAAAATGCAGTGAAAACACAGGTATGTGTCTGTGCATGTATGTTTGTACTTTTCCAATAGTCTCCTTAGAATAAATTCCAGGTAAGAGTCACCTTGTGGGAAATGAGGCTTAGGGAAGTGGCATCAAAGATGCTGCTATTCGGGCTTCCCTGGTGGCGCAGTGGTTGAGAGTCCGCCTGCCGATGCAGGGGACACGGGTTTGTGCCCCGGTCCGCGAAGATCCCACGTGCTGCGGATTGGCTGGGCCCGTGAGCCATGGCCGCTGAGCTTGCGCGTCCGGAGCCTGTCCTCCGTAACGGGAGAGGCCACAACAGTGAGAGACCCGTGTACCGCAAAAAAAAAAAAAAGCTGCTATTCTAGCTATTGTTATTGTTGTGAGTAATAAAGTCTTTTGTCTCTGACCTAGGCATCCATGAACTGTGACAGCCTAACCTGCTGGTTTTGTCCATAAGGTAAAAACTCAGATGCTTCCCAACTCTTGACACATTTTCACCACAATTTATGATAATGTTCATTACCTCTTGCCAATTATCTACCCCAAACCACATCAGGCTCATAGGTTTTAAAACATAGAATCTTAAAAACTGTTTGTAATTTTTTATGGGCTTATTGGCCATTTCTATTGCCTTTTTGTAAATACCTACTTTTCTAATATGTGTCATGTTATTTGTATAAAATTGAAAGAGTTATTTGGCATTGTAAGAATATTGGCATTTTGTCTGTTACGTTCAAAGAAACTCTTTTATAAATATCTAAGTGTAAGTTTTATTTTTTGTAAAGTCAAAACTAAAAATCTTTTGGCTTATGGGTTTTTGTCTTGGTGTCATGCCTTCTCCTCTTCAAAATAAGTGAATATTGACTTGCGCCCTTGTAGAAAGTCAGGTGGGCCACAGGTTAACAGGAAGAGTACATGATATACACACGTACACACATACTTGTGTGTACATGTGTACACACATACACACACATACACACACACTTCTTGATTTATTTACCCAATTTGGTGAAAGTGAGGTAGCTGTACAAAGCTGAGGCAAATGTTTCATATCTTAACGTGGCTTCCTTTGCCCACACCCCAATATGCCAGTGGCAGGGGGCATATAGCCCAGTGACAGTCTCCTGTCCATGCTGGGGCTTCACCATGCTATACCACAATCCTTTTATACTTGGAACTTACATCCCTATTCAGGAGAAGTTACACAAACAATTCCTGAGCTTAATTCTATTTAAGAGACTATTTACTAAACCAGCTCTCTTACACCAAAATTTTTGGCCACACCTTCATAACTTTTAAACCCTTTTTGCAGAATTAAGCTATTGTTACACTTTTACCTGTCAAGAAAACCTTAGATTCACTTCTCAAAGTTCCCCATCTCACTTCCCACCCCTCATGCCACTAGTATTTTAATTACAATTGCATTAAATATACTATTTAAGGAGAAATGACATCTGAACATATTACACATGGCTATACATTTTTTTCAAGAATTTTTTATGCCCCTTACATTTTACAGTTTCCTTCATATTATTCCATACTCTTCTTGGTAACTTTGATCTTTACTTTTCATTGTTGAGTGTTAATTTAAGTAGTATTACTGGTTCTGGTTCAAGAGGGTGATTTAGGAGGCTCCTGAACTCACCTCCTCCAATGACACACCAAATCTACAGCTATGCACAGAACAAAATCCTACAAAAGAGATCCAGAAACTAACTGACTCCTACACATTGGGTGAACAAGAAAAAAACCCATATAAAATAGGAAGGAGAGGCTAAGACACAATCTGTAAACCTCACATCCAACATGGCAACACACAACCAGGAGGGAACTCACAATTCCCAGCTTCTTCCCATGGAGTGAAGGGTTTGGACCCCATATCTGGTGACCCGACTTTTAAGACTTCACCCTGAGAGATGGGGTCCCAAAACATCAACCCTTGAAAGCCAATGGGGCCTGAGTCCACAAGGTCCACAGGCTATAGTAATCTGCAAAACGGACCGTAAAATGCTTGCATGAACCTACTGTAGTTATCTCCCTAGGGCCAGCATAGAAGCAGCAGAATGAAATAGGCCAAGTCATTCTCTGAACCAGGCCTATTTTCTCATCTTAAACGCTTTAGAAGCCCCTAAAGGGGCAGGCTTCTAATTTAACACACATCTAGGGGTGACTGTAATACTCTCCATAGACTGCCAATGCTGGCAGGCACCATATTCATGCTCTCCCACTACCTCACTTAAGATTGCCAGCATCTACTGGAAAGGAGCTTGTGCACATGACTGGCAACCTGGTTTTTATGGCTGCCACCCAGGGGATGCACTCCTGATCACCTGGATGATTGCCAGTGGGACTTGGTTTCACAGTTTCAACAGAACAGTAGCAAACAAAAACAACAGTTATCAACTGGCTATCTACCCCTGCCTCCCTCCCAGGGCTCAGTGCAGAAGGAGCAGACAGAAACACCCATCTCCCAGTCACCCCTGAAAGAGGTATATTTGCGTACTCTAAAAGCTGAGGGTCTGGCCTCCAATCAGCAGGCCTCAGTCTGGCCTGAGGGTCCAGCTTCCAATCAGCCTGCATCTAGATGCTGACAGAGCTCCTTCATCTGGGACACTGTCAGGTCTTGGCACACCCTCAACTACTGGGGGCCACGAAGAACAAAGAAGGCTTCTTCGACAATCAAAAGATTTGAGAGACAACCAAGAGCTAGTGCAAGGTCGAACAATAAAGTTCATCCTCTACATGAAACACACAACAAACCCACAGCTAACATCATACTCAACAGTGAAAACCTGAAAGCTTTCCTTCTAAAATCAGGAATAAGACAAGGATGTCCACTAGCCACTTTTATTTAACATAGTACTGGAAGTTCAAGCCAGAGCAATTAGACAAGAAAAATAGATAAAAGGCATCCAAATTGGAAAGGAGAAGTAAAACCGTCATTATTTGCACATAACATGATATTATATATAGAAAACCCTAAAGACTCCACCAAAAAACTGTTGGAAATAATATACAAATTCGGTAAAGTTGCAGGATACAAAAATCAACATATACAATCTGTTGCATTTCTATACACCAATAACAAATTACCAAAAACAAAATCAAGGAAAAAAACTGCCATTTACAATTGCATCAAAAATAATAAAATACCTAGGAATAAATTTAACCATGGAGATAGGAGATGATAGACCTGAACACCAAAACTATAAGACATAATGAAAGAAATTAAAGAAGACACAAATAAATGGAAAGATATTCCATGCTCATAGACTGGAAGAATATTAAAATGTCCATACAACTCAAAACAATATACAGATTCACTCAAACCCTATCAAAATTCCAATGGCATTTTTCACAGAAATACAATAAATAATCCTTAAATTTGTATGAAACCACAAAAGACATAAATAGCCAAAGCAATCTTGAGAGAGAAGAATAAAGCTGGAGGCATTACACTTCCTGATTTCAATCTATCTATGTTACAAAGCTATAGTAATCAAAACAGTATGGTATTGCCATAAAAACAGACACATAGATCAATGGAAAAGAATAGAAAGCCCAGAAATAAACTCACACATATATGGTCAATAAATTTACAACAAAGGAGTCCATAATATACAATGGGGAAATGTTAGTCTCTTCAAAATATGGTGTTGGGAAAACTGGACAGCCACAGGCAAAAGAATGAAACTGGACTACTACCTTACACCATACACAAAAATCAACTGAAAATGGGTTAAAACTCCAACATAAGACCTAAATCCATAAAACTTCTAGAAGAAAACATAGGCAGTAAACCCCTTGACATCAGTCTTGTCTGTGATGTTCTGGCACCAAAACTGTATTTAAGGTAACCAGATAAAAAAAAAGATCAAAAATTTTTGGTTCATTTAAATAACAGATAACTCTTTAAGTATTTCCCATGCAATATTTAAGACATACCAATCCTAAGAAATTATTTTTGTTTTTCTGAAATTCACAAGTAACTGGATAGCCTATATTTTTATTTGCTCAACCTGGCAAGGTTAGTTGCATTGCTAGCACTACATGAATCATGCCAAATAATATTGATCATAGCATCACTCTATTATTTCTGATTTTACTAAGAATGGTGTTATAGTGTTTCTCTAAGTACTTTAATGACTGCTGATTTTAATATTGTAAGTTCAACAGGGGTAGATACCACTCACAAATTTGTAAACTCAAGCCCAGCCTAGTACCTGGTATATAATATGTGTTTAATAGATACTGGCTGAATAAATGATATAGATATGCTTTATTATGTTAGTTAGCCAAGTTTAACAAAGACAAAAGCATATAGCTTAAGTTTTATTGTTTTTTAAAACTATGTAAGGATGCTTAGTTCAAGTGGCAAACAAGACATGAAGACGTAAGCAGATGTGAAATAACATATAAGAACTCAATAGCAATTAAAAGTTTAGGTTCTAGAGTCATACCATCTGGGTTCACATCTCACCCCCATTCTTTTCTGACTGCCTGATTCTGGGCAAGTTTCCTCTTAGCCTCAGTTTTCACGTCTATAAAATGAGAACAGTGATGCTACTTCAGAGTTAATATGAGGATAAATCCGGTAAATTTGTAGTAAATAATTAGCACAGTGCCTGGCATAGAGCATTTTAATAAATGCTACCCACTAATAAAAGTTATTATTATAGCTACTCTTTTTTGAACACTCAGCAAAGGCTAAGCACTCTCCTAAACATTTAAAATGTTATTTTCAGTTTAAATAATAAAATAGCAGCCTTCCGCTTTGTATCTATTCTCTGAAATAAGGAAAACAAGGAAAGTGATTTAACTTTTTCAGAAATCTCTAAATTGTTAATACAAAAGATGAACCAATGATTCTCAAATTGTGTTCCTGGGGCCAGCAGCATCAATATTACCATGTGTATTAATTTTCTATTGCCACTGTAATTAGTTACCACAAATTTAATAATTAAAATAACACAAATGTATTATCTCACAGTTTTTGTAGGTCAGATGTCTGGGCTCAGCGCGGCTCGAGTGGTTCTCTGCTTAGAGTCTCACAAGGCAAAAAAAACAAGGTGTCATGAAGGCTGTGCTTTTTCTAGAAGCTCTGGGGATGAATCCACTTTCAAGCTTATTCAGGTTGCTGTCAGAATTCAGTTCCTTGTAGGACCAAAGCCCCTGTTTCCTTGAGCTGTTTGGGGCTGTTCTCAGTTTCTAGAGGCCAACTACAACCTTGACTTGCAGACTCCTTCCTCCGTCTTCAAAGCTAGGAAGGGTGGAGTGAGTGTTTCTTACGCTTCAACTCTCTCTGATCTGACCTCTCCTTCTACTTTTAAGGGCTCATGTGATTCCCTTAGGCCCACCCAGATACTCCAGGATAATCTCCTATTTTATAGTCAGTTGATTAGTAACCTGAATTCCATCAGCAAAGTCCCTTCACAGGGGTTTCTAGATTGGTGTTTGATTGAGTAACCAGGGCATGGGATTACAGGTGAGACAGCTTTAGAATTCTGTCTATTATACCTGGGAACTTTTAGAAATTCAAATTCTCTGGCCTCACCCCAGATTTGCTGAATCAGGAACTCTCGGAATGGGGCCCAGCAATCTGTGTTTTAGCAAGCCCATCAGCTGATTCTGATTCATACACACTTAACGTTGGAGGACAATTGTGACAAATGTGACAAGTGTTAGGTTTAAAGCACATGGTTTTCATTTGCATTTCTCTAATGATTAGTGATGTTGAGCATCCTTTCCTGTGTTTGTTGGCCACCTGTATGTCTTCTTTGGAGAAATGTCGATTTAGGTCCTCTGCCCATTTTTGGATTGGGTTTTTTTTTTTTTAATATTGAGCTGCATGAGCTGCTTGTATATTTTGGAGATTAATCCTTTGTCAGTTGCTGCATTTGCAAATATTTTCTTCCATTCTGAGGGCTGTCTTTTCATCTTGTTTATGGTTTCCTTTGCTGTGCAAAAGCTTTTAAGTTTCATTAGGTCCCATTTGTTTATTTTTGTTTTTATTTCCATTTCTCTAGGAGGTGGGTCCAAAAGGATCTTGCTGTGATTTATGTCATAGAGTGTTCTGCCTATGTTTTCCTCTAAGAGTTTTATAGTGTCTGGCCTTACATTTAGGTCTTTAATCCATTTTGAGTTTATTTTTGTGTATGGTGTTAAGGAGCGTTCTACTTTCATATCACCTCACACCAGTCAGAATGGCCATCATCAAAAAATCTACAAACAATAAATGCTGGAGAGGGTGTGGAGAAAAGGGAATCCTCTTGTACTGTTGGTGGGAATGTCAACTGATACAGCCACTATGGAGAACAGTATGGAGTTTCCTTAAAAAACTAAAAATAGAACTACCATATGACCCAGCAATCCCTCTACTGGGCATATACCCTGAAAAAACCATAATTCAGAAAGAGTCATGTACCACAATGTTCATTGCAGCACTATTTACAATAGCCAGGACATGGAAACAAGCTAAGTGTCCATCGACAGATGAATGGATAAAGATGTGGCACATATATAGAATGGAATATTACTCAGCCATAAAAAGAAACAAAATTGAGTTATTTGTAGTGAGGTGGGTGGGCCTAGAGTCTGTCATACAGAGTGAAGTAAGTCAGAAAGAGAAAAGCAAACACCGTATGCTAACACATATATATGGAATCTAAAAAAAAAAAAAGGTTCTGAAGAACCTAAGGCCAGAACAGGAATAAAGATGCAGACGTCGAGAGTGGACTTGAGGACATGGGGAGGGGGAAGGGTAAGCTGGGACGAAGTAAGAGAGAAGCATTGACATATATACACTACCAATGTAAAGCAGATAGCTAGTGGGAAGCAGCTGCAAAGCACAGGGAGATCAGCTCGGTGCTTTGTGACCATCTAGAGGGGTGGGATAGGGATGGTGGGAGGAAGATGCAAGAGGGTGGGGATATGGGGATATATGTATACATATAGCTGATTCACTTTGTTATACAGCAGTAACTAACACAACAATGTAAAGCAATTATACTCCAATAAAGATTTTTTTTTAATTTATGAAAAAAAAAAATAAAGCAAGCACATGTTTTGATTTCAAAACTTTAAGCCAGTGAAATCTGTTCTCAGTTTTAAAGTGAATCTCTGGGAGGAAATTACTTTAATAAAATTTTTTATAATAAATGATTATGTTAATTACATCAACTATTACTGATTCCAGTTATATTCAATGGTGATAAGACTATTTTTTTAACCCCTTTTTATTTTTTTTTTAAATTGAAGTATAGTTGATTTACAATGTTGTGTTAGTTTTAGGTGTACAGCAAAGTGATTCAGTTATACATATGTATCAATTTAATTTTTAATGGATACGAATGAAATTTTTGTCTCCCTAAACAAAGAAGTTTTTTTGTATGTATCTTCCTGAAAAGGAGTCTAGTTTAAGGGGAAAAGTTCTTAATCACAGAGGATAATGTGTAATTTAGAACACATGAGGAACTCCATACAGGAGCCTAGAAACTCCTTTAACTCTGGATAGTTAGGAGGATCTGACAAGAATTTTGCAGTTTCCACTCATCTCTTAATCATTATTTGCCTCCTTGATCTGCAATTTTTTCATTTCTTCTAACTTCTGAAATCTCAATTCCAACTCTCAAGTGAAATTTATGCAGGAGAAATGGGGTACCGGGGGCAAGAGAAGAAGAGAAAACAAAAGCTGGCTCTAGAAAATGAGTTTTTAAGTTGGTTTCCCAATAGTGTGTACATACAGTCTGAAAAATGTAGGCCAGAGGGGAATTATTTCCTGACGAAAATATGCTAAACAAACCCTTTTATCTTACATAACTGTATTAAAGGCTCTACAGACGTTGGTAAGTGAAAGAAGAATGTGGCATAAAACCTCTTTGCAAATGAAATGGCAAAAGATTGACATAGCTGCTCTAGCCTATAATATAATACACTTACCTAAGTTGTAATGGCCCATCTTCACTTCAATTTGCCTACTGTCTGTAAAATTTGGGGGTGTGCAATCACAGTTATATATTAAACTTGACAGATGACTCATTATAAAATGTTTCCTTGAACTTGATTTTATACACCTTGAAAAAAATCTACCAGAATCTCAGGAGACTTTGGTCATATAACTGATTTCTTGTTTCTTTCTTGTTATTTCATTGGCTGTTTGACTAAGTTATAATTATATTCATTTACACTACATTAAGTATCCACTTTCCACTTCTATGTCAAGCCATTATATTATTGGATATTTCAAAAGATGAATCTCACTGAATGTAGAATAATGTCAGGTTATATATATATATTATTGAATTTTATTTTTTTATACAGCAGGTTCTTATCAGTTATCTATTTTATACATATTAGTGTATACATGTCAATCCCAATCTCCCAACTCATCCCACCACCACCACCTCCTGCCACACCCATTTGATTTCTTTTATCATATCTCACAACATAGGATCCAGGTTCTGGATCAAGCTCAAAAGTCATCACATTACTAGCCTTCTATGTCCACAAATGTAGTTGAACTAGCTTTTCATAATGGCTAGTGACTAGTTGAACTAATCTATCGTAATTGCTAGAGACTGGAGGTTTTTGTCCCCTCAAATTCATATATTAATCCCTAATGTCCAACGTGATGGGTTTTGGAGGTGGGGCCTTTGGGATGTGATTAGGTCAAGAGGGTGGAGCCTTCATGAATGGGATAAAAGAGACCCCTAATATGAGGACATTAAGAAGACAGTCATCTATGAACCAGGAATCAAGCTCTCAATAGTTGCTAAATCTGCAGGCGTCTTGATCTTCGACTACCCAAGACTCCAGCACTCAGAAATAAATTTCTGTTGTTTATAAGCCACCAGCTCGTGGTATACTTTCATAGCAGTCTGAATGGACTAAGAAAATAATGTTTGTTTTGTTGGGTTTTAAGTTTCTTAAATGCCCAAAACATCTCTCTACCACCAGCCTAAAAAGCTCAAGAAAGCATTCCTGTAAAACTCCCAGAAGAATCAACTCTAACTCAGGACGCACACAATGAGGACTACGGGAATGAGGGTCCAGATATACGATGAAAATTGTTTAAAGACATGACCAAGCAGTGTTTTAAAAAATATCCCCACTAAGGCAATCTCACAGCTAAACTTACCACCTGAAGGGGGGAAGATTAGCCTAAAATTATATAAAATGGTCTTTGGTGCTACACTTTTCCTCTTCCTTGTGCGTTGGTGAAGGAGAAACCGTTACAATTCTATTTCAAGCTTAAAAAAAACAAAACAAACAACAAAGAAGGCTCAATCTCATCCCCTGGCATTAGACCTGGTTTATCACTTCCCCCCTCAGGCATTTACACAGGAGCATTGCTGTTAATGTGGCATGTCAGTAAACTGAGACTCTCAGAGTAAGGGTTAATCAAAATAATTTACGTGATAGGACTCCCGGGAGAATTGGAGTCCTCATCAGAAGCTGGCTGCACGTGAGAGGGGAAAAAGAAAAAAATTGTGAAAGCCACAGCTCTTTCAGCAGAAATCTCCATGTCTCAGCTGGCACACAGGCTCAATTACTGGCTTTTAGCTTAGTGAAAAGTCAAGCCTCCTCAAGCCCACTGGTGCTCCAGGCATTTTATTGGCTCATTAAATATAGGATTTTGCTTTTCAGCCCCAGCCAAATGTGATGCGCTGTCCACACAGAAAGTACGATGAGGATTGGAATAGCTGACACATGCTTCCTTTGCCCCTTCCCGGTGCGTCTTTCTTCCCACCTGCCTCCTATACACTTTATTACCATCACAGGATTTGTGTGGAAATAACCAGTGAGAGGCTCTGTTTATAAAGACTCTCACCTCAATCCATTACTCAAAAGGTGTGTTTTCAGTGTGTGTGTGAGATTAAGTCACTCAGATATATTTCCTACCCCAGTGGCTCACAAAGTAGGTGACAATGAGGAAAGTAGACCCAGAAGACTTAAATATTATTAAAAAAGCATTAGTTAAGCAAACTAAAATGTCTTAAAGTCAAAAATCATCCATGAACATGAGAAAACATTGAGAAGCCACTTGATGAGATCAGGAAAACTTGAGAAGAGATTTTGCCTCAATTGTTCATCCTAATTAAGGATAAATTTCCTCCAGGTTAATCTCATACATAACAAACCTCCGACTCAATTCAGAGTAAAAAACATAATTCAGAATAATAAAAAAAAAACAATTACTGAGCCCTGTTAGGCCCTGTGCTAAATAGTTATCCCACAGAGATGAATAACTGTCTTCAGTTACAAGGTTCAACGCCTTCACTCCTAGTGGGGGAAGACACATTGCCTGTGATGTGTGCCAGCTGTGGTAGTAACACAGAGGAGATAGAAGAAATAAAGAGGCATTTATTTCATACAAATTGGAAGTCTGTGCCAGGTTCTGAGAGTAAGACAGATGGTCCCTGTACCCATGATGCTTACTGTTACCATGGTGCCTAGTGATTCCAGGTGAAAAGGGTGGTGTAGGCAATGGCCCACAAAGGATGAAGTAGCCACATATATTTGGGGACCTAAGTGTAGCATATGGTGTTTCAGGAGCATAGAGTCAAGGACTAGAGTAGAGGGAGTGAAGAGAAAAGAAAGGCCAGGCTGTGGGGAACTTGTACACCAAATGGGCTGTGGAGACTTTACCCTGTACTTGATGGAGGATCACTGAAGGGTTTGGAGAGGAATGAGAGAGTCAGATCTGCATTTTACAAAGGTGATTCTGTTGCCAGTGTGGAAAACTAGTTGGGTTGGGGCAAGGGTGAGCAGCAGCAAGATTGGAGGCAGTAAGGGCTTCCCTGGTGGCGCAGTGGTTAAGAGTCCGCCTGCCAATGCAGGGGATACGGGTTCGTGCCCCGGTCCGGGAAGATCCCACATGCCGCGGAGCGGCTGGGCCCGTGAGCCATGGCCGCTGAGCCTGCGCGTCCGGAGCCTGTGCTCTGCAACGGGAGAGGCCACAACAGTGAGAGGCCCGCGTACAGCAAAAAAAAAAAAAAAAAAAAAAGATTGGAGGCAGTAAGACCAAATCGGAGTCTACTGCAATAGTCCAGATGAGGAATCACAAAGGCTTTGAACTAGGTTAGCGCTCAAGGGGACAGAGAGAAATAGGCCAATTCAAAAGATTCACTACAGCAGGTCTTTGACATTCACAAGGAAATTGTCCCTGCAAATTCCCAATGAATGAATATGGCGGTTTCTATAGAAGTGCCTGGCTTTCTCCCAAATAACTTTTTCCATTTCAAGATTCTTGGCCTGGGCCAGTCTAAATACCATAATGACTTTTAATTTTTTATTGAATCTTTCCCTTCCACTTGAGCAGTTTCTGCACTCAAACTGGAATGCCCATGGCAATCCTTTCACAATGATAAAGTTAGTTTATCTGAACCACTGCCAAATATGACATTCTACTCTTTATCCAAATGATTTTCTTAGACTATTTTCTCTTTTTCTTCACCTCTATCTACTCATTAGCAATAACTCATTAGCAATAACTAGTAAGTATAAAGTTCTTACAGAATCATATTTCATAAAAAATAAAGTTTTGTTTTTGTTACTGCATCTGCTAGGACAAATAAGAAATCACAAAGCTGAGGATGAAAGCAGAATGGGTTTGGGGATAGGAGCAGTGACTCACATCTACATATTAGGTTCACAACACCTTCCATTAAATTTTGCCCCAGGATATAATGAAATAATGCTTGTAAAGCAGTTGGTACAGTATCTGGGACAGAGGAAGCATTCAGAAAGTGTTTAGCAAAACAATTTAATCTAAAGTCATGCAACTAATTAATTTTTTTCAGTTAATGGGTATGAACCTCTACCTCAGGCCAGACAGATTTTAAATTCAATTTCAGAATACATGCAAATGCACAAAAATAAGGGTTTTGATACACCGGCATCAAAAAGCATATGTTAAAAATAATATAGTGTACCAGTAAATGAGGATGCCCAAGATCATTGTTAAGTGGAGAAAATGAATTGAATATATAGTATGATCTTATTTGTGTAAAAAAATATAAAAATTTTGTCTCCAGAAAATATCAAATTTTGCAACTCCTGAAATATCTCCTTACATTTTCAGAATAAAGTGATGAAAAAGTTCAGAATTGTTTTAGGCAAAATACTCATGTGTTATTTTCAAGATAACACGGTTTATATTGCCCTACAACATTTTTGGAGACTTTTGCTGGCAATACAAGTTCTCATGCTGAGAGTGGCTAAGGATGATGCGAAGTGATTTCTCAGTTGCTCTTGAGGTGTTTTTAGGTCCATGCTCTATAAAGACATGTATTTATCCAATGCTGGTCGTGTTTCTTATTTTTTAATCTTTTAAGAGTTTATGTGTCTGTCAAATGACATTTAATGTCACTGGGATTCATGCAAATTGAAGCCTTTACACCTGATATAAAAATAGAGGTTATCACATACAATGAAAAAATGTGAATGGGTCATCTCTCTGAGGGGCTGCTTCACCAGAGGAAAAGCATCAGAACAATGTTGTTAATATTTAAGAGCCAAGTTTGAAGCATCCCTCAGTAAGACAGAGATGATTTGGGGCAAGAATCCCTTAAGATACAAATGAACATAACTGAGAGTGGTACAGCTAGGGTCTTGCTACTGAAAATATGGGCTTCTGAACAGCAGCATCAGTATCATTTTGGAGCTTGTAAGACACAGAATCTCAGGCCCTACCCCAGACCAACTGAATCAGAATCTGCATTTTAACAAGATCACCAGGTGATTTGTAAGCACATTAGCCTTTGAGGAGGACGAGCTTAAATCAGTTAATTTTGTTTGGTCATTGTCATTAACGTTCCTTTTCATGAAAAAACACTTTATATATTCATTTTCCTATAAACTGTTTTTATTATTCATATTACTCCAGCATAACTATTCTATCTTAATGACTTGAATATATAATTCTGATGCTGTTGTTTTTCTTACAAAAAATTCATTTGGATTTTTTTTAATGGCCCACTTTACGAAAGTAATCATCACTTCAATTGAGAGAAGAAAATACTGTAATTGATGGACTTTAAAAGGAACCCAAGAGTAGTACAAACCACAAAATCAAAGATTTACTGGGAGGCAGAGTTGACATGACTGAGTGAAATTGGATATGGGGGTGAGTGGAGAGGAATTTCAAAGAGTAGCCCCTGGATTTCTAGCTTGGGCAAGTGGATGGAGGCTGGAACCTGTTCACCAATGGAAGATGTATGGTTTTAGAAGAAAACAAACGTGTTCAATTTCTGGACATGCTGGGCTTTGTGCTTTTTCCAGTTGGAGATGTCTAAGAGGGAGCTGGATACACAAGTCAGGCTCAGGAAAAAAGTATGAGTTGATAAGGTAGTGGGCCACTTAGGCAAGGCCCAGGGCAGTGTCCTCCAGCATCAGGATTAAGGTCTGGTACCTTCACTCTATCTCTATCCAATGCTATCCATTTAATAACCAGGGTGACCTCTGATATCCTACACAATGTTTGTGTAATCCTGAACATGTCAGTGAGACGTGATGTATCCACCATGAAACCATATTATCTTTACTCCCCAGCAGTGGAGGGACCTCTAAGTCCATCTTATGAAGGCTATCTGGGGCAATTTTAGGAAGTCTGCACCAGAGTAGACTGGATCCAGGCAGAACAAATACAGGTTCCTGATGTGATCCTAAATCAGGCTGAAGACTGGACTTCTCCCCCGAGATTCTTCAGCCTAAAACCAGAGGTGGCCACAGCCACTTCACTGACATGTGCAAGATGTACATTTCTCATAACTTGTGCATCATGGTTTTCTTTGAGACATTTCCTGATAACTGCACTGGTACCCTTGTTTCTGAAATAAATACTGACCTTAGACTAAATCAGAATTTAGCCCTGAAAGGTAAAGTATGAAAGCTGCAAGTGAGAAAAGGAGGAAATGTATTAAGTAATGTCTTCCACGAGTATGAAACCATTAATATATCTTTCAGAGAGAAGTTAACTTTTTTCTTCATTTAATTATATTTTTTGGTTTCTAAAACCTGCAAGGAAAGGCATTGCTTTAATTTGGTACAATAATAAATTCAAATCATCTCAAAGAGAAACTATTCAGTGTGTTTGGGTTTTTGAATTTTTCAAAGTTCCCTTATATATAATATCAAGTACAGAACTCAAGTTTATTGGGATAATTTTTCTTTTGTAAATAGAACCACCTCTGGACAAAACAACTGCTGCAGGTGCAGAAGAAAAAGTGCATTCATACCCATTTCATAATGTTTCTTTAACTGAAGGGGATATTTAAATTCTAAAAAGAGGCAACCTGATTTAAGCAGGAAT
>NW_006792736.1:497547-508429 GCF_000442215.2 Lipotes vexillifer
CAGGAATGAAAAAGCACATCTCAGGTAGGAGCTTGTGTTTCAGCTGAGCTTGTCTATTTGGGAGACTGAATGCTTCTTTCTGCATGGGGCATACTTTTCTCAGAGTCAGAGAAGAGGTGCTTGTGAAAGGTAAATACCATTTCAGTGTTAAAGCAAGGAGCTTTCATTTGGGCCCAATGTCTTGCCTCAGATGCTCTATAATTTCATCAAAATCAATGCAGGAGGAGAAAACAATTTAACAAAAAATTTAGTCAGTGGCTACATGTCTTTTACATAAACTCAAGGAAAATATCCACATAATTTAGTCATTCTGCCAGGTAGCTTTTAAGTAGCCATATACTTATAGTAAACATATATGGGAAACTCAAATGAAACCACAGAGATGGGAGGTGGGATGTGAACATTCACCAGGCTGGAAGAACTTGATCACAATAACACCAGCTGCTCGGGCAGCTCTTTCTCATAGTGGCCGCTTTGGTCAAGAAAGAAATTTTCATAGATCTCACATAACTAATGATTCTGTGAGCTTCCTTCTCTGATGACAGGTGCAGCAAAATATGATTTCAAAGATTAAATGGAGGCGATTTCACGGCCCTTGCCTATCAGCTGTGTTTATTTCACAGACTCCATTTATTGAACTACTTGTCAGGTACTGTTCTATATCCTTCACATACATTATCTCATTTGATCCTCAAATTTCATTTCTAGAGATGTCTATCATTTTCTCTTTACTCCTACACACTTATCATCACATTTCAGGAAGGGGTTGGTTTTCATATGACAAGATCCTGATCTACTAGGTCACACTGGACTAGACCAGAGCCAAACACCTGACAATAGGTAGACCGTGCCAATCTAATTCATACTGTTAGAAATTTGCAGCTGGATATAGATAAACCAGGTTGGTCTCTGTTGAACATTGGACCAGGTAAATGTCTGATGGAGAGGCCATGTTGGATCCATTTGCAAGTCTTTGGGGAGAATGAAGAATGATGCAGATGAAGATTGTTTGGTCTTAAGAGAGACTGACTGACTCAGAACTCCCGCTGGTGCCTGGCTATGTTTCAGTTCCTGGATTCACTTGCTTATGAGGTCCGCCACACTTCCTGTCCTGTCCTTGGTTCATGAGACAGCCTGGATCCTTACAATTATTTCTCCTTTCTTAAATTACCTTGAGTAGACTTCATTCCATGCAACACAGTGGTCTCTAAGAGAGCATTCTTATCCCCATTTTGTTGAGACTCAGAGAGTTTAAGCAAGATGTTGCCCAGGATGATGCAGATAGTAAAAAGTGGAATTCAAGCCTAAGTCCATGTGACTCCAAAGTTTGTGCTTTTCACCACTAGATTAATTTAGATCTAACCATTTCAGCATACATTGTGGACTGCTAAAGCCATCTGAATCTATTAAGCTAGAATCTTTGTGATTTCAGGAGTTATTGCTCTGTCTTCTTAAAGTTTAATATGCAAAAACAAATGCTCATTGGAGACGGACAGGCATAGAGGGCCCATATTTTCATCTACATCATTAAGTCAAGGGAAGTGAAACTTCCTGCTTTCTAGCTGAATTGGCCATCTCTCAAGGACTCTAATTCTAATTGCTTTTGCAGAACATATATATCTCCAGTAAGTTAGACCCATCTCTTCTCAAGAAAAGGTTTCGTTTTCTGGTCTGGTCAATTTTCTATGCACAATTTATCACCACTAGACATCCTTATTGTTTAGCTTCGTGGACTATTCCCCAGAAGACATTGACATGTATTTTTTCTCTTCTTAACTAGCCATGAACCCAGAGTTACTTGTGTAACTTCTGCATAGCCCAGCTTCAGAGTTTAGCTATTAGCCCTCCTTTATGGAGAAAGAAGTCTCACTTAAGTGATCCTATAACCCTTTCTGAGCTCCCTCCGCTCCCTTCCTGGGATGAGAGGCCTCCCCACTCTATCACCCCATATAACTGCTTGGCTCACAAGAATCTGGATTTCTGCCACTCTTTGATTCAGTGATTACGTGCATGGTTTAGGTTAAGATGTTTTTATTGTTGTTCAAGCAGAAAACCATCACTTGCTACAAATCCATCAAATTTGGTTACTTTAAATTTGTTACACTCATAATATTATAACGTCAACAAGAATTTTAAAAAATCATCCAGATGCCCACCACTCTAATAAATCACCCTCCTCAGTTTGTCTATGTAAAAAAAAAAATGTACAAAAAACGTGTCCTGTTTGTACACATGTATACTTTTTACCTAGTTTTAATCATAACAGATGCTACTTTGTATTTAGTTTCCCTTCACCTAACTTGTCAGGAAGCACTTTTCTGTACTGCTAATTTGTAAAACCATCATTTGAGAGGCCACATCACCTATGTTAGATGGTAAAAACTTTTAGTTTTTTCAGTTACTTCTTTAAACAATTCTCAATCTGGCAACTACTTAGCTTTTAGGTGACAAGCTCAGGGTCACCCCCCCTTAACATGAGTGCTGACAAGCACTGGCCATATGCAAGCAAAAACCCAACTGAAAGCAGGAGAGCCGATTCCAGGGTATTATCAGCTTTTCATTTGCCTGGTAGGGGGTAAATATGCACCCATCACTTCCTTGGCAAAGGATTTTGGGAGTTTTCTTCATACTTAATTTAGGGTCCCAAAGCAACAGATAAAGACGCTGGGGATGAAGGCAACGAGGCCTTTTGTCCTGAGGGCAATGCAGGTCAGTAGGAGACATGCAGTTCCAATGGGAACTCATAATTTCCATGAGCACTTAAAGTTGTGTGCCCCTATTTTCTGTCCAGATAGGTCCCAGATGTGTTACAGAGAAATCTAAGATGGAGCTTTCTCCCTTCTGACCACAGCTAAGACTCAGAGAGATTTGAGGTACCTCTGGAACTATTAGTGGACATCCTTGAATTTTTCTCATCTAGACCATCACTCAGTGTTGCTAGAAGGCTTGTGTGCCTCTTTCGGCTAGTGGAAAAAACACAGTGATTTAGGCCAGTAGAAATGTAAATATGGGCAAGCAAAGCCCTACTAATTATCCTGACACACACACACACACACACACACACACACACACACACACACACACACACGAACCACATAATAGCATGAAAAACAAAAGAAGGAAAAAAAGAGGTATCCTATGTTTCTCAATGTGCTTAAGCTGATCATCCCTTGGCCTTACGTTTATAAGGGGATTCACACTTATTTTAAGTCAAGTCTCAGTGTTTAAAAAGGTAGAAAATTTGCTACTCGGTTTCTCAGTTGCTGAAAGCTCCAGTGTACTCAATGCACCTGTGCTGTCTTTCTTGATTCTCAGAGAAGCCTGTCTCTGATCAGCTCCACTCTTCTGGGTCATAATTTCTTCCACCTGGGGACTGCTCCCTTCCGTGAAGCTCTCCATCCTGAAGCAGGCTGAAATACCCCTTCTCCTGCCTTTTATAGCGGCCACAGTGATGTCACTGTCAGCTGTTTCTGAGCTGATTCCTAAGCTCAAGACTAAGTAACTCAGCCCTAATCAGTAACCTTGCCATTAGAGATCACATCATTTTGAACTATAACCAACATAGATTTAATTCAGTCAATCCATTTACCCAACAATTCTAAATTAAATACGGACATACTCAACGTGTGCTAAGAAGATTTATAAAGGAGGAAACACTATTTGCCGAGCTTCAAAAAGGTTTGAACTTAGAGATTTCATTATAGATAATCTGTTGAGAATGGTGGACATCTTTAAAGTTACCAGTGGTAACTCAAAAAAATTAAATTTTAATTAAAAACTTAAAATTAAAAACTAAGGTCAGTGACCACTCCTCCAATCTCATTCTCCTTGACCACTCTGTAGCATTTGATGAGGCTGTCCATCTATCCCTCCCCATCCCTGCCCTGGTTCCCGTGGCTACCACAATACTAGGTTAGCTTTGCACTCATTTCTTGCACTCCACCTTTACTGTTCCCTTCATGGTTTCTTCCCATTTCCTCAGGGAGTTCATTCACTATAAATACCTGCAATTATCACCTACATGTGGCTTCTTGGGATTGGTTGGGAGTAGCAAATATTAGAAACCTAACTTGAACCAGCATAAAAATGTAAAATATATTTAAGGATCCCAGGCAATAATGAAGCTGAGCCTCAGGAACACCTGGTATTAGGGACTCGAAACATGTTGCTTTTTTGTTTCTTTTGCCTATTTTGTTTTCTTTTTCTTTGTGTCTATCTCATTTTCCTTTGTGCAGATTGAATTTACATCTCTTTCATTGCAGAGACCAGGAAGACTGGGCTGTAATGTCTTGGTCTCAGTCCCAAATCTCTAAGAAAGGATCTTGATTGGCTCAGCTTAGGCTTGGGTCTTGAATAAATCAATTTTGACTGTGGGTCCAGTCAAGGGAAAGGGTTAAGTGCTCACCTAGGGTTGATCGACTATGACGAAGTGGTCATAAGAACATGTTAGCTCTAATCGTCACCTCCAGAATTAACCTCTTACCTGAGCACATAAAGATTTGCTCAATATTGTCACATGCTGCCACCTCAAATTTAACAAGCCCCAAACTCATCATACCCCACCCAAATGATATAACACCCTCACCTCAACCTTTACTCTGGGTGAGTGCATGGTACCAGCATTCTTTCAGCATCCTTAGCCGAAACCTTGTATCATCCTTTCTCAACTCTTCCTCTCTCCTCTGTGTGCAGTCATCAATTTATATAATAGTAATAGTTAATATTTAGTGGACATTTACTGTGTGCCACTAAATGGCATCTACATTATTGCATTTAATTCTCAAACCCATGAGGTAGATGCTATTGATAAAACCATTTCATAGAAAAAGGAGACAGAGTCTCAAAAAAATTAAGTAACTTGCCCAAGATCACACAGCGCACCAAGTAATGGCCCTAAGGAAGCAAGTTTCTGTTTAATTTCAGAGCTTTTAACAACCAGGCCATACTGATTGCTTCTGAAACATGTTTGTTACTTAATATCCCTGATATCTCATATCCTGCAAATTCCTCTCCAATCACTTTGTGCATCCACACAAACAGCCCTGGCACTTCCCTTCCCCTTCAGCTGCCCAGGGTTCTGAAACCCCCCTGGGAATCTGGAGTCACGTGTGAGAAACCCACACTATCAGTGCTTCCAGAGTTACGTTCCTTGACAGTTGTATTTTAAAATCTCTGTAGTTGTTCAGTTTGTTTTGTTTTTTAGCAGTTAAATGTATTAGCTTGTTTTATTTTCCCTTTAAATCATGAATTCCTTTGTATCTTCTGTGTTTTTCATGACTCACTAGACACCTACAAAAATTCCAAAGCATAAAATGCTTCTGATGGACATAACTAACTACTGATTGTTGGCCTAAGCTATGGATGTCACCTTCTCCTTGACTGGATGTCTCTCACCTTAGGACTTCTGTTACTATTTCTAGGGGAAAGTTTTCCCCATACTGTGCCTCAATTTTCTAGAACACCACTTTTCTGGAAATCTGACTCAGGTAAACCTCACAAATCTTGTGCAAGTCCATTTCCCTTGGAACAGGCAATACTGATCTCCCTTCACACACAACCTTCTATTGTCCAATGTTGAATTTCCACTACTTATGGTAGGCAGACTTTAAAATGGTACCTAATAATCCTTGCCTCCTGGTATCCACCCTTATGTTTAGTCCCTTCCCTCATGTGTAGGCTAAACCTGGTGACTTACTTCTAACCAACAGAATACAGCATGATGATGCAATGTCACTCCCATGATTAGCTCATGGAATATTGTGACTGCCATCTTGCTGGGAGACTCTATTTCCTTCTTGGCTTGGGCACTTTGATGAAGCAAGCTGCGATGTTGCAGAGGCCCCATGCCAATAGCCAGCAAGAAACTGACCATATTCTCTGTGAGAGTACAAAGCCAAAGGGGCACCCATCACCTGATGATAACCTTATTTCTTTGTATGTGAAGTTGTTGTACTCCTATTTTCACAGATTACAGGAAGATAATTGTTTTTGTGAACTATTTTCTTGGGAACAGAAGTTTTACACTGATCGTATCATCAAAGATTTATGTCCTATGTAAAGCAATTGCCAAATTTCCGTTTGTGAAGACCATAAACAAAGACTAATTGTTTCTCCCTTTTTTCTCCAAGAGGCATTGCCTAAACCCTACTCATGGATGCACTCACACAGTCAAGTATAATCATGTTTGCCAGTTAGATCATCCCTCCAAGGGGAGAAAAGAAGGTAGAAAGCCAAATGCCATCTGAGTATAAACAGTATCTCCCTTTTCCAAGAAATAAGTGCTAATCTAACTTGAAATTACATTATAAAATGGATAATTTTTCATGTACACATAGGTATCAGCACATAATCCTTTGTCACAGTCCTCCCAAGTGTCCAATCCTGAGGCCAACTCTCAACACTCCTCACATAATATGTTCCTTGTAATCAATTGCAAAAAGCTTTCATGGGATGTACAGTTGCTTCGAGAGGGTGAATCCCTGCCACAGAGGATTTGGCCAACATCAAGTCCAGCTCTCACACCACCTGTTTTCTCTGGAATTCTGTCTGGAATTCTGTCTCTGTTTTAAATCTTTCATTCAGGGCACATTGGAAAAAAGCACTAAGGAGTGGCAAACCTAATTTGTTGCACTTTTTGTTTTCCACCACGGGAAAAACATCCACCCAAACAGATGCTAGCAAATACAAAGACAGTATTTTTAATAGCACAGTTGGTTTGTGTTCTTCCCACTTGCTCAACATACTAACACGTCATGAAAAACCTAAGATTGATCCACATTTTCATTGTCTAACATAAGCATTAAGGGGAAGACAGCCACAGATTTGCATTCATCTCCTTCCTGTTCCCAGCATGGGATGCTGAGAGCCACAGAATGGAAACACGCCAAAGATGAGCAAAAAGTATATTGTCAGACTCACACACAAAAATTAAACACAATTTTGCCAAAAAAAGTTGTTGTAAGTCAATCACAAGTAAAATGTTAAGCCATACATTGTATTCTAGGACTTACATTTGATCTTTAATTCATAGTTATATTTACAAGAAATATTACCAGGTTGGGCAGTGGTAAAAATCAAATTGTGGTTGGAGGGCCTGCCAAGAAGTTCTATTACAAAAAGGAAATCTCTATATAAAGAATACTGTTTTGTATTATAACCATAAACACTTTAAAGAGCTAATAGTTGGGGAAAAATTTACACCAAAGGATTGCAAAATGATGCATATTGCCAACTACAAATTGGCACCTGCCGTCTACCTCTACAAGGATCAAATCGTGAGCTGCTGCAGTCACTGACCTTCAACACCCCCTGAGAGGAGTTCAGGGTGGAGATCAGGAATGAGGCCCTCTGCGCTCTGGGAAGAACGGGCAGAACAGGTCTTCAGATAGTTAGGAATTTTCAGGAGAAGATTTTATGAGCCCAATTCTTGCATCTCCTCGTATCTAGAAAAGTAGCAAAATCATTAATGGTGACATCTGCTCCTCGTGGCTAGCAGCAAGGCTCTGCCAACATGTGTGCTTGACTGCACGTACCCTCCCCTTCACTAAAATCATAGATGATGCTGACCTTCCCCCCTGCCTCTTTGGAGCAATTTCCCAGAGCTATCTGAAATGCTGTCTCCTGGGCTATAGTCCTCATTTTGCTCTAGATAAAACTTAACTCACAACTCTCACATTGAGCTTTTTTTTTTCAGTTGACAGTATCTTCATTTCCACAGTCACACAATTATATTTCAATGCATACCACAGAAAGGGGGCAAAAATTACCTTTCTACTCTAAAGACCACAAAGTACACAGGAAAGCATGACAAAAAACAAAAGCAAAAACAAAACAACAGGCTTGGATTCAGAAGATCTAGTTTCAGGTCAGTCTCCCTTACCCAGTAGCTGCGAGGCTTTAGCAATTAACCCCTCTGGGCCCTCCTTGCCGCAACTTACATGCAAGGTTCTTCCCAATTCAAAACGTTCTATATTCTAAATCCCCCTTCACATTCAGAAAAGCAACCTACAGTCTATACCTACTGTGCTTTTGGTTGATTTCTGAATTACAGAAAATCTATTTGTAAGTGGTTAGGTATATTCTACAGATAATGCGAATACTACTGTAAATTATATTTATAGGACTTTCGAGGGGCAGAAGGATCGAGGCTGGGGTGGATACTGGTAAAAATCAAATTATGGTTTGAAAGCCTACCAAGAACTTCTAAAATCTTCAAATTGTTCTTAAAAATGAAATAAAAGGAGAAATCAGAGGAGTGACATTTGATATTGTGGGAAGAGTAGGAAAAGCTAACTTTTCTGTGAGAAAATATTCCCTGAAATACAGTAGTTTAGAGGAAGTGGAGTTTTAGGGTTTTTTTTTTTTTTAATGAGTTTATCAACTGAACTATTTATATCAGATCAACATGGATTACATTTTTCTCATTTCTCACTGCATATTAATCTTATTTGTTCCACCACTCTTGAGATCATTCAGGTTTTCTATCATGGTGCTTCTTGTGGTGTTCCTAATCTGAAAACCAAAATATGTTACTTCTATCAAGTTCAAAAGATCAAGTTTCAAACATAGAAGTTATTATCAATAATTAAACCAAAAACCCATGAAGAAGCCACTCTGGGACAAGAATTTTGGCCTTTGAGCACTGAGCCTATTTTTATTTTGAAGTATTCCATGTTTATTTTTGCCTCATACTCCATAAAAGAGCAGCAGTAAACATGTGATGATCAGCCTTAGTATTTTCACAATTAAGGTATTGTTTTTTATATAAGTTGAACTTTTTTCCCCTGGGGCATTAGAGGAATCTCATGTAAGAACTCTCAAAGTGCCTTAAATACAAATAATAGATAAAATCCTTCCCAGAGAATCTTACTTTCTGGATATCCTTTAGATTCACTTGGGAACATAAAAATGGGTAATACTAATCATTTCTTCGGAAAGCACAAAATATTCTAGGCTGCATTAAAAAGTATATGGAATTCGGGGCTTCCCTGGTGGCGCAGTGGTTGAGAGTCCGCCTGCCGATGCAGGGGACACGGGTTCGTGCCCCAGTCCGGGAAGATCCCACATGCCGCGGAGCGGCTGGGCCCATGAGCCATGACTGCTGAGCCTGCGCTTCCGGAGCCTGTGCTCCGCAACGGGAGAGGCCACAACAGTGAGAGGTCTGCGTACCGCAAAAATAAATAAATCAATAAAAAGTATATGGAATTCATAACAAGTGAAATCAGTTTTTTGTTGTTTTGTTTTGTTTTTTTACACTAGAGAGATGTTTACTATATTCATTTGAGGGCTCCATAGCAAACAAACAAAAAACAACCCAGTAAAATAGAAGGGTTTTCAAGAAAAATATCAACGATGAGTAGAATTTTAAGAAGCAAGAATTACGCAGCTTGCAAAAAAAGAAAAAGAAAAAGAAAAAAAGACATTTAATACTTAATTTTATTCCTTAAGATTTATGAGGAGTTTTCTGAGTACAGTGATCAGGTCCATACACATTAAAAATAAAGTAAGTTAAATTAAAAGCACTGGTATGTAGGCTAGATATGTTAAATCTCCTCTTTTGGATATCCCTAAAAGGAATAGATTCTTATATTTCAAAGATCTTACATGGCTTTGGAATAGAGCAGAGATACCCTCAAAATGCTTTCCATGCAGTGATAAGATATTGTCTTCAGATGCAGAAGTCCTGTGATTTCCAGGAACCTCTAAACTTCAGTTAATGTAATAAGTAAAATAGAAAGAATATCTGTCTTCCTCACAGGATGCAGTATCAATTTAATACAACCAACATGAATTGTTAATGTGTAAAACAATAATGCTAAAATTGTCATGACACAGTCTCCGCTCTCAGTGAGTTTATAATCCAGTAGTAGAGGCGATATGAACAATTCTAATATAAGCTATAGTGACCGAAATCCTGTAATGGAGAAATAAATCGAAAGTGCTATACCCTCTCCTCGAGGAGAAAATGATTAATTTCAACGTGAAGAGTGGGCAAGGTTTCACAGACAAGGCAGCATGTGAGCTGAACTCGGAGGATAAGAAAGAGCGCAAGAAGCAATGAGATACAGTGAAAAGGGCATCAGTCTTGGAGTCGACAGCCCGAGTTCTGCTCCACGCCTGCCTGCATCACTCACTGCAAGCCTGCAGGCATCTCCAGCACAAGGAGGGCCCTGAGCACGGGGCTCTGCCTGCCTTGCTGTTGGTTTAGGCAGGAAAGAACAGCAAAGTCTACTTGCAGATTTCACTGGGGGCTGAGCTGTTTTCGTCCACCTGTGCATAGCAGTGCTCTTCTGGCCTGAATCCTAGTATTCATGTTCTACTCCCCGGATGGTGAGAACCCTGGCTTTAGGATGGTAATCCCTGATCTTGCCAACTGCTAAATTCTCCTAGTCAAGGACCACAGATGCACGTCTACCATCCAGTTTTAGCTGCTTTAATTGGATAAACTCATTGTTTGGCATTCTTCCATGATTTCTTTTAAAACTGTACTGGTTGTACTATTTTATCCATTTTTCATTTAAGGTGCTAACTTTAAAAAATGTATCTTTCATTTTTTACTTTTAACAGAGAACAGGAAGCAGTAATAAGGGAGCATAACAAGGATAGTCCTATAGCTAGTCCTGCCTCAAACCATGAAAATTAGCAGAACTACCGCATGCATCCCTGGTTAGCTCTGCATGAATATTTTTAGGGCCCAGGTTTAGGTTTTTGAACGTGGGCTAATCTCTTTAAACTTGGATCCAGCCTCCAGGATCCAAATTTTGCATCTGAAAATAAGGATATTATACAAATTGATAAAAACATCAAGATCCAGTAGATAAATAGGCAAAGAAAATAAACAGAACATTCACAAAAGATACTATAACTAGTAAAAATGTAGGGA
>NW_006792736.1:508471-542647 GCF_000442215.2 Lipotes vexillifer
TAGGGAAACAGTTAATAATACAATTAACTGTTATGTATATATATAATTAACTATTATAGTAATAACAACAACAAAATATCCTATCCTAGGAAGGATAGGAAAGAAGAAACTAAAAGTCTCACATATTACGGGTGGCGATATAACTGGAATAACCTTTATGAAAATTTATTTGGCCATAAAATGTTATTATTCTGTGATGCCCTCTTATGGAATTTATACTGAGAAAATGATCTCAAAGAAGGAAAAACTCTGACAGTTTATCTGATTACTGTAGAAACCTCATAAGGAATCTTCCTGTTTCCATCCTTGCCCTACACTGTCCCCCCACACACTCAGCCCCAGCACAATCTATTTTCATCACTGCAGCCCTCTGCTCAGGACCCTCCCTTATACCCTCACTTGATCAAGGTATAAGGCCAAGCCTTCTGTTGGCTGACAAGGCCACCTATGCCCTCCCTTCTGCCTCTGGGACCTCATCTCTGTCACGCTTCTCTCGCTCTTTCCCCTCCAGCCACACAGGCTCCTTGCTGTTCCTCCAAACTGGTCATACTCCTACCTTAGGACCTTTATTCTGAGTATCTCCTTTGCCTCAGTTCTGTTCCCCCAGAGACCCACGAGGTCCCACTCTGCTTCTCTCAACTTTTTGCCCAGGTGTCATCTTCCCAAGAGGCCTGTCTTGACCTGCTCAGTTTAAAACTCCAATTCACATTCCTACCTCTGAATAAAAGCGGGATTGATTTCCCCTTTCCCTGCTTTCTCTCCTACGTACTATAGAAATTACTTACAATGTCTATGATCTGTCTTCCCCACACAAAATACGAGGTCCACAAGGGCAGGGATTTTTGTCAGTTTTGCACTGATGTATCCTAAAAACTTGGACTAGTACCTGGCACTTACACACAGGCAGTCAGTAAATAACTGTTGAATGAATGAAGTTTAAAATAGCAAAAAGGAGGAAGCATGTCTAAAAACAGAGGGTTGGCTCATTAAAATCATGGTAATGGAATGCATTCTAGACTGATGTAATCAAACCTCTTAATCTTTCTGCGTGATTCAACCCTTTGCAACCAGGTACGTTAAAAAAGGGGAAAGAGCCCTTTCTGCACTGGGGAATCTGAACAGAGAAGATGAAGCACTGGCAGCTTCCCTCTTGGGGTACCAGGAATACCTCGAGAGTCTCGGTCTTCAGGAAAGGACTGACAGCTGCATTGTTCGGCCTGACATAAGGGAGCTCAATAAATATTTTTTGACTGAAGGAAAGAAGAGCTTATGCCTCTGTCCTGGCTGCACTGGGTTCCTGGTTCCTTTTAAGGTGGGGAATGACCTGAGAAGTGGAGTTTGCTCCCAACAGGTGATCTAAGTAGGGTAAATGTCAGGTCAGCCACAGAGACCCTGGCCTGTGCGTGACAAGGGCTCACACGATCCTCAGAGCTCTTCCATCTTCTGCTGCCACTGCTGTCTTCCCCACCCCGTCGGAGTACAGCCATCTCTTCATTGTTTCGACACCTCGAGGCTGTCGCGTGAGAAGCAGCCACTTCTCTCTCAAGGTGCCTTAGGAAGACAGAAGCCAGGGGTAGGTCTGCGGGGGTGACCAATTATTATGGGCTCACTTTACCTAGTAAGTTTCATAACTTAGAAATCACAAGTGATTCTCATCAGGTGTAAATTTTTCTCTGATTTGAAGTGCAGAAGAACACTTTTAATATTTAACACTAAACTTCATATAACTTTTTTTTTTTTTTTTTTTTGCGGTACGCGGGCCTCTCACTGTTGTGGCCTCTCCCGTTGCGGAGCACAGGCTCCGGACGCGCAGAGCTCCGGACGCGCAGGCTCAGCGGCCATGGCTCACGGGCCCAGCCGCTCCGCGGCAAATGGTCCCAGACCGGGGCACGAACCCGCGTCCCCTGCAGCGGCAGGCGGACTCTCAATCACTGCACCACCAGGGAAGCCCCCATATAACTTTTATTGCCTTTCATTTTCTTTTCTAACAGGAAGTAGTGATAATATTATATAAAAGTCCACTACAAAGGCAGACATCTGGTTTTCTTTCTTCTAAGGGGGAAGATAACCTCAAACAGAATATTAACATGAAGAAATTCTCAATATGATCTACCCCTCAACTATCTAAACCAATGGGTTTCAAACTTTATGGGGGTGGGAGGAAAACAAGTTTATGGCCCCAACCCCGGAAATTCTGATTTAGTAGATTTTAGGGAAAGCCAGAAATCTGTATTTTAAGAAGCATTCTAAGTGATTCTGGAGCAGGTGTTTCATAGACCCCACCGGCAAACACTGATATCACCTTGGACAGAATATAGAAAGAAGGATGAAAAGAACATACCTGACCCAGAACTTAAAGATGTGACCCACTGTATAATAAAGCAATAAGTAATAAAGATTAATCAGCAGTCACAAGAAACACCTTTAGTCATGACAAGGCAGTGAACCCCCTCCTGGGAATAAATCATCAAATGTTGCTATTAGTGAGTACACAAACTGCTAAAAATGCATGTAGTCCTTGATGGAGAACTGCATTTTATGAAATTCAGTGTGTTTCTTCTGCAGAACAACGGAGTGATACTAAATGTATCATGTAAGAAATGATTTGGTCTGTATGTGAAAAATAAAGAAAAGCTCACAAAAATTTCAGACAGGACATTTGAGAAAAAATAAATCTTGGACAGTCTACCCCTTTGATTTTTCATATTCATGGGACCTAGCTGTGGGTGTTACCTAAAATCCCATCCATGGATCACTTTCGGTTTCCTAATTTGTTTTAGGCGATTTTTAACAAAGATTCATTTTAATTCTTTCGCAGGATTTTTCCTTTGTAAGTATGTGTTCAAGTTAATTGTTCCATGGGAATGAGTTAGCAAAGATCAGATTAGCTAGTCTGGAAGACATTCTGAAACAATTATGAAATAGATGCTGAAATATAATTTTTTTTGTTTTTGTTTTGCGATATGCGGGCCTCCTCTCACTGCTGTGGCCTCTCCCGTTGCGGAGCACAAGCTCCGGACGCGCAGGCTCAGCGACCACGGCTCACGGGCCCAGCCACTCCGCGGCATGTGGGATCTCCCCGGACCGGGGCACGAACCCGCGTCCCCTGCATCGGCAGGCAGACTCTCAACCACTGAGCCACCAGGGAAGCCCTGAAATACAACTGTCACCATAATAATACTGATGACTACGTAGCAATGTAGAAAGATGCTTATAATAATGAGTTAAAATTCAAAATGATGTATTTAAGATTATAACTATGTAAAATCATATACTATGAAGACAACTGTGACTAACTGTACCGTAGTGAGCAAGGCTCACTAACTAGGTAGCATCTAAGTATCACTGGCCACTAGGAGGAGGGGAGCCATCTACGAGGTGCGAGTTACCCCACACGAGGCCCACCAGGCATGGCTTCTTCTCCAACTCACAGAAGATGAATATGCCACATGCCATAAACCGTTAAGCCATCCTTTGATAATTTGCTTATTGTTTAGTGCAGACCCTCCCCAAAGTCAAAAATTTGTGTATGACTTACAGTTCGTCCTCTGTATATGCAGTTCCTCCGTACCTGTGGTTCGCATCCACGCATTAAACCAAGTAGCAGAGCAGATCGTGCAGTGCTGCAGTATTTATCATTGACAAAAGCCTGCATATAAATGGACCCACACAGTTCAAACCCACGTTGTTCAAGGGCCAACGGAATTGAAATAATAGCTATTCTCTATTTTATACCTTGCTATAAGTTTTATTATTTTCACAGCTTAAGCTATCAATATATAAAATTAAAAATAGATTCTCTCCTTACATTCTTTCATGTCCCTCAAAGAGGTTCACACATTCCCAAAGACATCTCAAGTGAACATTACTATTTCACTTGGGCTAATGACAAACTCTGTGTCTGTTTCCTCATCTGTAAAATAGGCATGCTCTGAGCTTTGCCCACATCACAAGGTGGCTGTAGGAGGGAAGCAGCATGCATAGCAGGGTGAAAAAAACCATAGCATTTAGAGCCATGTAGTCATGAGTCCTAATTCTGGCTCTGAAACTTACTATCTCTGTGACCTCTGGCAAGTTATTAAACTTCTCGGAGCCTCAACATGGCATATACCTTATAGGGTATATGCGTGCACGACGTCTAAAACACTGCCCAACATGCAATAGACGCTCAAGAAACGCTATTATAGCAGTGCTTTGTGAACCACAAAACATATTATGTAAAAGCCATGTGTTCATAATGATAATAGAAAGAAAAGGGGAGAAAAAAATACGAACAGAACTGGCCACAGAAGCACAGTACTGGGAATGTGAAAAACACAGGATGTGCTTGGAGAAGGGGTAACATGATATGGCTGAAAGATGGCATTCCCGATTTCTGTTCTCAAGAATATGAAAAGCCATTGAAGGCATTTTGAGAAAAATCTAACAAGGCACTATCCATGCTTTAGGAACGTAACTATTTGGAAATGTGGAAGATGATGTGCAGGAAGGAAAGCCAGAGGTAGGATATCAACTTGGTTAGGAGGCAAGAGGGCATGAAATTGGGCTGGAGCAAAGGGAACGAGGCAGAGGGATGGATCTGGAGGCATGGAGAAGAGCTAGGAGGCTGTTACAAGAGTCTGGGAGAAATAAGGGGGGAAAACCTGCAGAGTAAGTGTGCAAAGGAATGGAGGGGGCAAAGAAACATTTAGATGACCTTCATGAGTAAAGAGAGGAGAAGGGAGATTCAATATGGTTTCAAGGGTCTGACAGGGGAACTAAGAGAATGTTAATTCCGCTGTTCAAGAAAAAGGGAAGATAATGAGTTCAGTTCTGGACAAGAGGAATCCAAGGCATTTAAAGAGAGGTCCGCTAGACAGACCCCAGGAGAGAGACCTGGGCTTCTTATGTAGACTTGGGAGTGATCACCATAGAGATGCGAAGTAAAACTAAGAGGACCTGATGAGAATCAAATGGAGTTTAGGACCTACAAAATAAATGGTAGGAAAGAGCCTGAATAAATGTAAACACATTTACACAGGACTATTAAGAGGACAAAGGTTGGCTAAATGAAGCCTCCACCAGCAATGGACTCAAAAAACATAATATGGTATAAAAATGAGAGCAATAATACCTATAAAAATCTTATTAACTTACTAAATTTATCATTTTTATATTAACTCACAGATATAAAAGTTAATAGGGCTTCCCTGGTGGCGCAGTGGTTGAGAGTCCGCCTGCCAATGCAGGGGCCACGGGTTCACGCCCCGGTCCGGGAAGATCCCACGTGCCGCAGAGCGGCTGGGCCCGTGAGCCATGGCCGCTGAACCTGCGCGTCCAGAGCCTGTGCTCCGCAACGGGAGAGGCCACAACAGTGAGAGGCCCGCGTACAGCAAAAAAAAAAAAAAAAAAAAAAAAAAAAAAAAAAAAAAAAAAAAAAAAAAAAGTTAATAAAATCATTGGGTTCCTTCAGGCATGTAAATTGGAACTGGTGAAACTCAATGCTTCTAAATTTTTGCTATGAAATTCAACAACATCTTTTCACATCAATAAATATCCAAAGGAGACTAATTCAAAAATTTCAATGTTTATTTACACTTTGCATATCTCAAAAAGTTTGAGAAAAAAAAAAAGAAGTCTGAAAAGGAAGTTAGCAAATTCTCATAGATCTGCTTGTTTCTAGCACTTCGGGGAGATGGAGTCTTGGAGATTTTAGAGACTGGAATCCTGATGGCAGAACTTCAAATGTTCTCCTCACTTGCCCAGGAAGTGCCATACTTGATCTGTGTTTAAAAATGGGGGAAGCAGGGTGTTAGGGAAGGGGTGGAGAGGGAGCGGGGGGAGGAAAGGAGGATAAGACAAATTTAATTTAGACCTTTCGGAAAGATTTAGGCAGATATAAACAATCAGAACTTAGTATGACACATTTCTGTATTTCAAGCCACTCACCTTTAAACTCTCATCCATTTGGCTAAGGCCTTATATTCTAGAGCCTTCCCACTTTATTTCCTACATCTTACTGGGTCACTTTAGTCTTTATTGAATAGTACTGAAGCTAGTGTCCTAGCTACGGCATGAAAGGTCTAGGAAAACCCTGTACTGTAAAATCTGACTGTCTGTCAAATACCCAAAATGGGATAGTATTGCAAAGAAACAATCTGTTAGTTTCCCATATAAGGAATATAGTTTGCTTTCCCACGAAATCATGTCTATACATTTGCTCCTTTCTAAACATCTTACAACTCGATTCATAGTAAACAGTTCTCATTTTTCCTCCAAACTTGCTAATTGAATATTCTTCTAAAGTTTCATATTAAAACAAAAAGGCAAAAAAGCCTCGCAATATTTTAAAAGGCAAATGATACGTGCACATGCTTGTATTTTGAAATTTTTACTCCAGAACATTTTTACTAGTTTCTCAAAACAGCTTCAAATAATGGTAATTTTAAAAAGAAATGCTATTTTTAATCCTACGATAAATTTTGATTTTAAGATCTTTAGTTAAAATGAGTGATTCATTAAAATGATGATAGGTAATAAATAAAGTCTCCTAAGTGCAGGCATTTGGAGGCTTAAAATTTATCAGAACTATTAGCTGGAACCTCAGTACTTCAACCGTCACTGCACAATCAAACCACTTTCTAGCCTAAAAGTAATAAACGTGTTCCTTATTTTCTGAAATTAGGAAATAATTGATTTCATCTGAAAATTATAATGACTAAAAAAGTACTTTACTTTATATAATTTTTAAATTTATTGTATTTTGGGGGGGGGTCTCCACTACTGTAAATGAATACATTTACATATCTAGCTCCTCAAGAACCAGCATATACCATACCTTCTTCATTACTTTCTTTATTCAGTGAAAATGACACCTGAAAGATAAGAATAGAGTCTCTGTTATAACGAACATTTAGATGCGGAAACTATATCCAGAATGGTCTTCTTTTAACATGAAATTATAGAACAAAATGAATACTCCTCTTTGCCTTTTATTGTTATTGCCTGTTCTTTCAGATAAACAAACCACAGACTTAAGAGTCAAATAAGAAAAAAAAGCATTCTTGAAAAAATTTCCTGTCATTAACCCATGGGAACTACTGAGAATGTGAAAAGAGGAGAGGGGTTTTCTTTCACTTGCTTCTTTGGCTGAGGCCTTGAGAACAAAAATCCAAACCACATATTCATAGATACATGCACACACGTGTACGTAGGTACACACACACAGAGACATTATATAATGTATTTAGCTGTCTTCTAAAGTGTTTAAATTAATTTTTCTATTTTGATGACTGAGCCAAGATTCCTAGAACAGACATAACCTGTGGTAGACAAGATTGAAAAGCTTTTCTGAGATATAAGATTTTTTCCTAATTAAGAATAATACATTTTTAAAGGTTTAAAAAAAAAATTTAAAGAGAGATCCATTCTCCACAGAGAAGAATGCACAAAGCCCAAGAATAACCAGAATAAGCATCTATGTAACCAACACCCAAGTCGAGAGATGGAACATGCCAGGCACTTCCCCAATCATAACCTCTTCTCCCTGAGGTACAACCACCACCCTGATTTTATTTTATTTAATTAATTAATTTATTTATTTTTTTGCAGTATGCGGGCCTCTCACTGTCGTGGCTTCTCCCGTTGCGGAGCACAGGCTCCGGAAGCGCAGGCTCAGCGGCCATGGCTCACGGGCACAGCCGCTCCGCGGCATGTGGGATCCTCCCGGACCGGGGCACGAACCCATGTCCCCTGCATCAGCAGGCGGACTCTCAACCACTGCGCCACCAGGGAAGCCCCACCACCCTGATTTTATAACACACTTTTCAGATTTCAAATTTAATAATCAGCTTCTAATTCTCTGAATTTGCTCAGCCTTAGTGGGAAAGATCTGCCTCTGATATTTGAGGTCTGGGGCAAATGTACAAATGGAGACCCATATATCATACACCTGAGTATTTAAAGGTTATAAATCAAGCTAACCAAGTGACTATAAAAACTGTTGCATCCTACCATCTTGAAAAATATACCTTTGCACTGACTTGGAAGCTCTGGTTTAGCATTCTGCACACCTTAGAGACTGCCTGAACATGGCAGAGTAAGGAAAAGAGGCACATGGCCTGCATCCCACCCTGCTTCTGCTACCCCAGGCTCCATTCTGTGTTGAGGGCCTCCCCTGCACAAGGGTAGCTCACACATCTAGGCATCCCCTGCCTCCTAACAGTCACCCACAGGCCACTGTAGAAGTAATGGTGAGCAGAGTCCACACAGTCACGAGCGTACACTTGTGGGGAGATGCCCGTGTAGGCCCTGGAAACAGGCTTGCAGCTATCTGGGTAAGGAATTCCAGGGACTTGAGTAACTAAAAGGTGGTCTAGAATGGGGGCTTGGGCTCCTGGTGAATGCACAACTTTGGTCCCTCGGTCTTGCCCTGTGAGGAGGTACGTGATTGGATGAGGGCCAAAGCAGGACCCTCTAAAAGGAAGGACCCAAAGCAGGGCCCTCCTTAGGTCTAAGGACAGTCCTGAAGAACAAATCAGCAGGAAAATATAAATTTCAGCAATATTAAAAGATTCTCTATGATAGTTAATGTGCCAACTTGGAGGTTGGTTTTGGCTGAGATTAACTTTTAAACTGATGACCTCTGGGTAAAGTAGATTGCCCTCCATAATGTGAGTGGGCCCCAATCAATCAGCTGAAGGCCTGAACAGAACAAAAAGACCAGCCTCCCCAAGCATGAGGGAATTCTCCAGCAGACTGCCTTTGGACTTCATCTGAATCCCTGGCTTATCATGTCATCTGCAAACGGTGACAATTTTACTTCTTCTTTCCCAGTTTGGATTCCTTTTATTTCTTTTTCTTCTGTGATTGCCGTGGCTAGATTCTCTATGATAGTTAATGTGCCAACTTGGAGGTTGGTTTTGGCTGAGATTAACTTTTAAACTGATGACCTCTGGGTAAAGTAGATTGCCCTCCATAATGTGAGTGGGCCCCAATCAATCAGCTGAAGGCCTGAACAGAACAAAAAGACCAGCCTCCCCAAGCATGAGGGAATTCTCCAGCAGACTGCCTTTGGACTTCATCTGAATCCCTGGCTTTCCTGGGTCTGCAGCCGGCCATCCCCTTCTGCAGATTTTGGAATCACCAAGCCTTAACAATCTCTTCATATGTATCTCCTATTGATTGTTTCTCTGAAAAAACGCTGGCTATTACATTCCCCTGAATCATAAATGGGTTAAAGTTAGTTTTCCTTCTACTCTTTGAGAAAAAGGTTAATCAAATATGCTTTGTTTTATTTTCTATCATACAAAATGATGATATAACAATGTAAATAAAGAAGACCTCTGTACAAATTTTATGTAAAACATCCTTGAGATTTTTCCAAGTACTTCCAAAAAAAATAAAAACCGAAAGAAAATTCTATTCAGCTTCCTAGCACAGAGAAAATGCTTAACCATGGTTGGTTTTGAGGATGGCAGAACTTAAATAATTCTGGGTGTGAACGTAACACTACAACATAAAAACTGAGATTAGGCCTTTGGGATTTGATGGCTCTGTTTTTCTAAATAGACTATAAAACAGAATAACTTGCTTATTCTTTGAAATTCTTATGCTCTTTAAATTGTGCGGGACGCCTATTACAGAGTTTGTTGGAAAGGTAGCTGTTTAGATTTCCTGCTTAAAATTAGCAGCTGCTTCTTGCTGGAGCCGTCAAACATTTCAGGGGAAGAAAATGTATGATATATGAAATAGAATAATCGAGCAGCTTCTCATTAACCTAAAAAGCATTACAGAAAAGAAGTGGACAAACTACTCTAGCTAAAACATTTATCATTACATTTTATTTTAAAAATAATTCCCAGAATGCTTTATTTCTTTATTCCTAAAATATATTTCTTGGTTGGTAGAATATATTCAGACTCTACAAAGCCTCACATAAAAGAAAACAAACATCACAGGTAAATCTAACAGAGATAAAATAACTATGAAAGTCTGGAAGTTTTTTTTTTGTTTTTTACACTTTTCCATATTAACATATGTCAAACGAGACCAACATTTAAATTTGAAAACAACAATGGGTTCATGATACACATCAGCTATTTAACTCTTCACCTACTGTCAATGACTTCCTGATTCTTAGACATTACACTTGCTTACAGAAAATGGAAGAACAAAGAAATGCACAGAGCAGCATTTTAAAGTGACCTAATCCCAACCCTCACTCTCAGAAGTCACCATCATTACATTTTCCTTGTAAGAAACAGAAGGATTTTCAGTTACTTACTTCTCCTAATTTCTCAGTAGGGGATGAATGTGGGCACCCTCTACTCATCTAAGATAAATTCTCCAGGAAATTGTATTACTTTATACTCTCATTCTAAAAATGCTATCTCCTTTCCTCTCCCACTCCAAAAATACTTCTCATGAATATTCATATCTTTAATTTCTTTCAAACAAATTTAGTGTTCTTATTACCAAAGTCTCCCTCTTTTATCAACCAAAGAAGGCTTACTCTTTTCTGTCCCTACTCATGTATAAACTGTATTTTAAATCAATATGAACTATTAAACAACTGTTTTGTACTCCTTCAGATAACCCCACCAGGTCCCTATAAGCATTTTCACCTGCAGGTTACATTTGTTCAAATTAATTAACAAACATGACACACTCAACCAACATAAAATCTTGCTTTACTACATGATATGAAGATTGATGTTCTTTTACTTTATTATAAGGATTCAAAATTAAAGAGAAACAAGTTCCTGATTTTTCATTCAGATGCAGTAGGGTTTTAGTTGAATTACATTACCTTGGGTATTCTCTCCCTACATTACGTTTCCATGGTTCATAAGGTAGTTACTCTATATTCATTTTTTTTTCTTCTTCCAGTTTTACTGAGATATAATTGACATACAGCACTGTATAAGTTTAAGGTGTACAGCATAATGATTTAACTTACATCATGAAATGACGACCTCAATATGTTTAGTGAACAGCCATCATCTCATATAGACACAAAATTAAAGAAACAGAAAACCCATTTTTCCTTGTGATGAGCACTCAGGCTTTACTCTCTTAACAACTCTCACGTGTAACATACAGTGGCATGAATGCTATTTATCCTACTCTACCGTGTATCTCTAGTAGTTACTTATCTTATGACTGGGAGTTTGCACCTTTTGACTGCCTTCATTCAATTCTTCCTCCCCCCACCCACCGCTCTGGTAACAGCAAATCTGATCTCTTTTTCTGAGTGTGTTTGTTTGTTGCAGTATAAATGACCTACCACACTGGGTTAGTTCCTGGTGCACAATATAGTGATTCGGTATTTCTATGCATTACAAAATAATCACCATGATTAATCTAGTTACCATCTGTCACCATACAAAGATTTTACAGTATTATTGACTACATTCCCCTTGCTGTACACTTCATTCCCATGATTCATCTATTTTGTAACGAAGTTTGTACCTCTTAATCTCCCTCATCTGTATTCATTTTATTTTCACATTTCTTTTCTGATTTCTGCTTTAGAAATCAACAAAACGTGACCAATTCTTAGTTATCCATAAACAAAATTTAAGAGTATTTTTTTTTTTAACATTTTTTTGTTTATTTATTTGGCTGCACCGGGTCTTCGTTGCGGCACGCGGGATCTAGTTCCCCGACCAGGGACTGAACCCCAGCCCCCTGCTCTGGGAGTGTGAAGTCTTAACCACTGGACCACCAGGGAAGTCCCTGTAAGAGTATTTTAGGTTTATGTTAGTTTAATCTACTTCCTCTTCCTTTCAAGAATGTATACAATTGGCTAGTAGCTGAAAAAAATTATTTTACTTTCATCTCCTTTGTTCATCTTTGAGTGGTAATGCAGTGAAGCTTTTAAAAGGAAAGAAAGGGAAAGGAAGAGGGAGATATACTAGAATCAGATCCTGATTTACCAAGAAAATACATTATTTAAATTTTTTAATAGTAAACTGCCACAAAGATGTTCATTTTCAGAGTCACAAATAAAACAAATCTGTATGGCATAAATATTGTAGCATGACCTCATTAGAAAAATCACATCCACGGAAAGGGTCCACTCTAAAGGGAAACACAGTCCTCTTTGATGGAGATGTAAAGTGAGTGCCCACAGAGGGAAGGGTCTCTTGCCTAGGCGGTCCAAGAGGTCCAAGCAACCCTGGTAATAAGACGGCATCCCAGACAAAGTGATTTCAGAACTTAGTTTTGAGTTGGCTTGATTTAAAAAACCAGAAGCCAAGGATTGTCATCTTGTTCTGAGATGTGCAAGGCAACTATTCTTGATGTCATCAATAGCTTTAAGCAGAGAGGTGAGAAGCATGCTGTTAAAAGTCCTATCCAACAACTATAATGAGCTGTAACATTATTCTTCCAGTCATTACTTTTCATATTTGAAACTATTTAAAAATATTCATTAGTTGGTAGTTTCCCATTAGAGCACGGAACCCCAAAGTGTGCACTTCTAAACTAGTTGCTTTATTGATTATCTTTGTTGTGGGCCTCTAAAATAATGTTAATATGGCTTCGGTGTGAATTTTTTTAAGTGCTATTGCTTTTAAGCGATAACAATGCCTCAGACTCACATCAGACACTTTTGATGATGGATTCACCTAAAGTCCTTCGCTGGTTATGTAAACGCCAACATGCGTTTATGAGATTGCTGGTAAAGTTTAGGGATGAAAGAGGTGGCCACAGTATATACTGATGTTAACTGCCCCCGTACGGAATAACCAACTGTTCAGGCGCTATTTGTTGAAAACTTATTACTTTGAAAATCAGTTGTCCACATATATGTAGGTCTATTTCTGGATTTGTTTTAACTGATCTTTCTCTAGCTTTATACCATTACTATACTATTTTGATTACTGTAGCTGTATAAAACGTCTGGAAATCAGCAAGAGTTGGTATTCCAACTTTGTTCTTTACACAGTTGTTGAGTCTAATCTAGGTCCTTAGTATTCACATACATGAGTTTGTTAATTTCTACAAAAAAGTGTATTACAATCTGATTGATACTGCATTAAATCTATAGATCAATTTGAGAACTGACATCATAACAATATTGAGTCTTCCAACCCACGAACACGATACATCTTCCCATTTATTTAGTTCTCTGATATCTATGGGCAATGTTTTACAATTTCAGGGTACAGGTTCTTCACATATTTTTCCAGATTTATTCCTAAGTGTTTCATATTTTTGAAGCCATTATAAATAATGTATTTATTTTTCATTTTTGTTCCTAATATATAAAAACACAATTGCTAATTGTATATTGAGCTTGTATCTTGCAACCTTGCTAAAATCACTTATTCTAGTATCTTTAGATTTTATGGAATATTTAATATAGACATTCATGCCATCTTCCTTTATAACCTGGATGCCTTTTCCTTCTTTTTAATGCCTTCCTGCACTGGCTAGAAGCTTCAGTACAATGCTTAATAAAAGCAGTGGGATACGAGGTCTAGAGTTGTAGAGTTGTATTTACAGAAAGGTTTTTAAGTGCAAATTTAAGTTGTTTATGCCTATTTCTTCTTCAGTGAGTTTTGGTAGTTTATGTATTTCAAGGAATCTGCCCATTTCATCCAACTTGGGAAATTAACTGGTATACAGTTTTTTCACAATATTTCTCTATTCTCTATTCTCCTAATAGCTCCCAAATCAGTAGTGATGCCACTTGTCTCATTCCTGACATTAAAGATTTGTCTTCTCTCTTTTCTTTCCTGAACATTCTGGCTAAAGGGTTTATCAGTTTTGCTGGTCTCAAAGGGTCAATTTTTGGTTTCATTAATTTTCTGTGTTGTTTTTCTGGGCATACAAATTCTCTTAATTATGAAATATCAATACTTCAAACACAGAGAAAATGAAGAGACCATTATAACAAATATCTACTCTCTAGATTTTTTTAGAGTTAACATTGTTATTTCAGAAAAGTTACAAGTGAAGTCTCTTTTTCTCCCAACTCATCAAAAATAAAGACCTTATTTATTTTTATTCCCTCTCAGAAGTAACTTCTCCTAACCACTATGCTGAAACTGGTGTTTATTGTTCTTATTTATGTTTCTAAAATGTGAGCAGTGTATCTGTTTGTATTCATTAAAAATATATGGCGCTGCTTTGGGTGTTTTAAAATTTACTTCAACAATGCATACTATATCCTGCTGCAAATGCTTTTTTCACCCAATACTGTACTTTCAGGTTTTATCCATGTAGAGTCATATAGTTCTAATTCACATATTTTACCTGTGGTATCGTATTCCACTGTACAAATATACTACAGTTTATTTACCCAGTTTTCTACTGATAGACATTTGTCCAGTTTCCAACTTTCCCATGTCTGATCATAAAAACGTACGTATTAGTGTCTCTGTAGAATGTACATCTAGAAAGGTAACTTCAGAGTAGTGGGTTATAAGCATCTTCAACTATACTAGAAATCACGTAATTGCTCTCTGAGGTAGCTGTACTAATTTATACTCCTATAAAGCATATCAACAAGTACAAGTGGTCTCCCTTCTCCACTTGCTTAAAAACACTTGTAAACGTTTGCCTATCTGATAACTATGAAATTGCACTATGTCTTAATTTGATTTCATTGATCACTGGGGAAATACAGCAGATTTTCACATGTTTACTGGCAATTTAAATATTCTCTCTTGTGAGTTGCCCATTCATACTTTTGCCCATTTTTTTTCCTACTGGTTATTTTTTTCTTGTTGATTTGAATAAGTTGTTAATCCTTTTGTCACTTATATGCAAGTATCTTCTCCCAATCAATGGCTTATCTTTTGACTTACTTTGTGGTATCTTTAATTGTTTATAGCTTGAAAAAAAAACTTTAAATTTGTCAGTCTTTTCTAGGTTATTCCTGGCCCTTTAATATTCCATATACATTTTAGGATTATCTTACCAAATTCAGTGAAAACCCTATTGAAATTCTGATTAAAAATAGATTGACTTCATTAATTAATATGGGAGAAATTGTCATTTTCATAATTAAGTATTCCTTTAAACTGTTGATAAGTCTATTTGGGTTTTCTGTTTATTCTTGATTTGACATTGTAATTTACATTTTAAAAAAATTGTCAATTCATCTATGTTTAGAAAGGTATTGCCAAAAGCCATTTAGAATGTTCCTTTCTTTCTTTCTTTTTTGGCCACACCACGTGGCACGTGGGACCTTAGTTCCTGAAAAGGGATTGAACCCATGCCCCCTGTCCCCCCTGTAGTGGAAGCATGGAGTCTTAACCACTGGACTACCAGGGAAGCCCCGAGTATTCCTTTCTGATTACTTATATATCTCCTGTGTCTGTAATAATGTCTTAATTTTAATTTTTGATATTTTTATTTATGGCTTCTCTATTTCACTGTATTTCCTGTAATAAGTCTGTCTATATTATTAGCCTTAAAAGAAGAAAACCCAGCTTTTATTTTAATTGATCCTTTTCATTATCTCCTCGTTTTCCATTTCATTAAATATTTGCTCTACTCTTTATAATTTTCTCTCTTATAATGTAAAAAGATAGAAAAAAACAAGAGTGCTTGTTGAGTTGAATGCTCAGCATCTCAATTTTCTTTCTTCATTTCTGCTGTACAGTTAATTTCTCTCAAAAATTATTTTTGCTGCATCATGCAAGTTTTGACATAGAGTGATTTAGTTGTCATTCAATTTTAAATATTTTATAATTTTTCATAATTCATTTTTTTGAGGCATGACTTGAGAAGTATTTTTAGTTTCCAAACAACACAGATTTGGGTTTTTTTTCTTTTAATATTTTTATAACTGATTAGCAACTTTGTTATACTGTTGACAAAGAAAGTGGTCTGCATTACCTCAACTCTGGTATTTTTTTTTCCAACTCTTTGTGGCCTAACATAGACTCAATTTTTGGAAGTGTCCACATGTACTAGAAAAAACAATGTATTCTCTAATTATATATGTTGATAAAGCTTGTAAATTTTGCTCCCATCTTCTCAATATATTTTCCAAATAACACTTTATATACAGTAAAGGATCCTAAAACTAGCATCTTAAATCCCAGAATCAATTGTCATTAAGTATCAACTGATATTAGATCTGAAAGGAAAACTACATGTGTATGCACACATGCACACTCATGTGTGCACACACATACACAAACATACATTCCTTGTTCCCTATAAAGGCTCTGAATCTTGTTCCCTGAAATAAAGCTCCAACTTCTGGTCATACAGTCTTCAAAAACTGGGAAAGAGTCCTACCTTTTTGGCTATAAAAAAGACGCAGTAGCCAAAAAAATGTAATTGGGTGGTCCTGTGGTTGCACTACCACTGAGAGTTACTCCCGTTGCTGGTGGCCACACACTGTAGCCCGGACGCCCAGAGTAACCAACTGCCTCTGTGGATCCCTAGTGTGCTCAGATCTAAGTGGCAAACCTTGTTTTTGACACAGCCATGCCTTTCATGGTTGTATATAATTCAAACATCTGTATTTATAAACAAAATCCAATAACCTTTCTGACCATTTCAGTTCTCCTTATCCTCCTCAGATCAGCTATCCTTCTTAAGATCTCTAACCTACGTCTGATAAATTACTTCTGTAGATATTTTCTCTTTTGTTTCTAAAATGCATCCAAATAATAGTCATCAGGGTGTTGGCTTTTATTTTATTTTTCTTGGTTATGGTGACACTATTTTTCCTAATTTAGTTGATCTGTACATATTGTTGGGTGACTACTTAATGATTTTGGGGGGAGGCCTCAATGCTACTACACTTAATTGTATTTTAATCAATATATGTTCACCAGAATATGCTTCCTGCAACAGTTCTCCTAATCCCTCAAGAGTTTAGCCCACTTCTTTTCTTTGTATACTTTAGAAGTATATGTTCACCAAAACCAATTACTTGATCCTAAAATCTCACCTAATTAACGATCATTCTGAATATTCTGTGAATATACATCTAGAAAGTGAAAACTTGTGTTACTATCTGGCCCTGTTTTAAGCATAACTTCGGGCTCATTTATTTATCTATTTTTTAAAGATTTTTTTTGATGTGGACCATTTTTAAAGTCTTTATTGAATTTGTTACAATATTGCTTCTGTTTTATTTACTTTTTTGGGTTTTTTGGCCACGAGGCATGTGGGATCTTAGCTCCCCGATCAGGGATCGAACCCACACCCACTGCACTGGAAGGCAAAGTCTTAACCACTGGACAACAAGGGAAGTCCCCAGACTCATTTAACATCTACACATCTGTCTTAAGATAATATTACCTAAGTTGATTAACTTGTTAGAATGAGTTCACTTATTCTAAGTCCACTAATAAACCTTGGGGTTATAATTTGTTTCCATACAGGCCCAGGATTGATGTGGTCTGAATATGATCAAGTTTGATAGATGACTTTAATGTATTAAGTTATTCTGAACAAGGAAAGGACAAACAAAAGCTGACAGTACTTTGAAGTCAGTGCAACATTCAATATATAGCAAAATAGAAAGATCTGGGAATATATACCTAAGTAATGCTGATTCAAACATCTCAATGTGGTTGTGAAGAGATACAATGCCAAGTCAAAATGCTCTGACTACAAAGAATTTCATTATTACAAGTTGATAAAATTTTCAGGAGAAATTGTTACCTAATCTGAGCTTCTGAATCACTAATGAGGCCGCTAATAGAGCAGCCTCTTTGATTTACAAATTTTTAATGGTGAAATCCCATATACAGTACGTTCCACTAGAGCTGATGACGAGGGACTGCTTTCTCTGCATTTTGATTTTCTACCATAGTTTCCTCAGTAAAAAATCAGTATAGCACCTTCTTCATTATTATGAAACACAACAAAGCTACCAAACCATGTAATTAAAGCTGGATGTTAATGTTTCTGAATTCTAATCTTGTTTCCCAAATCAAACTATCCAGATCATATCCATGTTCTCCAATTATTATTTTTTTCCAAGAGGACTTTTCCTACTAATATGCTAGGAAAAAACTTTTTAAAAAAGATGGAAGATTGCAACTTTATTCTTACAGCTAATTTTAAGACAAGTATCTATTATATCTATCATTTATAAAACCCAAACTAAAATAAATGAAAGTCTTCATCTGAGATTAGTGGGAGACTACGTGAATAAAGTTTTTAATTTGTTTTCCTTAATTTTTTTCTTAAAGAATTAATAATAAATATTGATGAGAACTAAGTTCAGAATGTAATGACACAGATATAAAACTGAAAACTTGAAGAAAATACACCGATATTGTAGCCTGCATTACTGTCATGGCTCCCCTGCATCTTCCCTTGCTTCCCTAGCCCATTCTCACCAACGCAGCCAGAATGATCTCGTTAAAATCTAAGTCAGATCATATCACTCCCTCAATGGTTTCTTCTTATTCAGAATGAGAAATGAAATTCTTAAAATAGTCTCTAACGGTACTTTACAGTGTCTTTCATAATAATTTGCCTCCATTTTCACCAGCAGATCCATGCATTTCTGATCTCATCTCCTTTCTCCCTTAGACTCCTTCTACTCCACCAGCCACTGTGGCTCCTCGGTTATTTCTTGCACATGTCAGGTACCCACTTGCCTCATGGCCTTTGGACTGCAGCATGGAATTCTCTTCCTTTAGATAAGTCACTCGGCTCAGTCCCTTACCTTCTACAAATCTTGACTCAGGTCCGTTCTCCCCTCAGTGGGGCTGTTCCCTACTACTTTTCAATCACTACAACACCCACCCCACTCCTGGCACTTTATCCCCTCTTCCCTCATTCATTTTTCATCATAGCATTTATCGCATTCACAAACACTATATATTTCACTTGTGTATTTATTTATTATCCATCACCCCAAGTAAAATGTTAGCTATATGAGGAAAGAGGTTTTTGTGTCTTTTAATACTGCATCCCCAGCACCTAGATTCTAACCACACGTAGCAGGCAATAATTAAATAACTGATTAATTAATGGAAAAAGAATTCAAAGCAGCCATTGTGAGCAAACATTTTTGTTGTTCCTTAAGTAAAGATCTAAATTCACTAGTTTCTATCCGATAATTAAGAGAAAAAAAAACCCCAAACCCTCAATTTATAAATGGGATTTCTAGCCTAAGATCACTCCTGAACACACTTTACACAGCAACATTACTTGATTATCTGAATTTGAATTTTCTTATTTAGTGGTTTCCAAATCAAGCATTACTTTGCTAATAAATTCAGTTGCCTCCAGGCAGTATTATCACTAAGACATGTAAAAATCTGAGGATATCTTCTTAGTTAAGAGAAGGAAAGCTTGTGAGGTAACCAAACTAAATGGAAAATAAAAAAAGGAAAAGAGATATATTTATTTCTTTTTTTTTGAGCCGAAATGCACTTGTGCCAGCAGCCAGTCACAATTTAGACACTGGATTGTGGATAACTCATGGGAACAGGTCAGTATAGAGGAGAGCAAATGCATTCACACAACAATAAACTGGTTAAAAATAGTATCACATGAAATCAAGTTAAGGGTTTAATGTAATTTAGAAAATAGAAATACAACTAAAAGGTTTTAAGGTTTTTAATCTAAATTCCCTGCATGAAAAAATAATTTTAATGTTATTTTTAAACTTTATGCTCCCCAAAAGTCTTGATACATTTCACTGCTAGATTTTTCAGAATTTCTGCTAGACTTCCCCATGACATTTATAAGAATAAAGGATGCCTTGGACATTTGTTCCTTACCGATTCAACTAATGATCTTGCTTCCTCCTGAGAGCAATGGAAAGGGCTATCACATACCTGCACATTTGTGCTGGAGAGGAAAAGAGAATATTATTATTAAACAGGATAAAAAAGGAGCAATTACCAAAAAGAAAACCAGCTCTCAAATACTTTACATTTGAGTGTATGATCCCAGCCAACAGTTACTGAGTCTTTGGATCTCAGTGGATAATAACACATACACACACTCTCTCTCTCTGTCTCTCACTCACTCACTCAAAAGGAGACAAGAGACCTTCTAATGCAGAATGCTAGAGCACTGCAGAAATGTGATCAAGATACCCTGAAAAAGGACCTGGATGAATATAAATTAGGACAACTGGGGTCTTGTACATTCTTTCAGGCAAAGTTATAAATATAAAGTGCTCCATAGCACTGCACCCTCCAGAATTAAAAAAAAAAAAATCAAATGATAGTATACAAATTTAAATAATCTCCTGGTACATAAAAGGATATTCCACTACTCTTCACCTTTACTGAAGAAAAGAAAAAAAACAAATTTGACCCATAGAACGACGACCACGAGGAAGAATTTTCCTCTAAGTGAGGCGATAAACACTGTAATTGGCTGCTGAAAGATGCTATAGAATCTCTTTCTCAGACAGGTATGGAACACTAAGCTAACAGTGGAGAGAGGAAACCACAGGAACATGAAAACTCAGCTTTTGTACAAGTAAGGAAGTTTAGCAAGGCATAGATAGCAGCTCCTCCCATGACCTTTATAGAGTAAAGGCTCTATAAAGTCCAAAGTCTTCCCACACAGTGGGGACTAGCATGCTATCTCCACAAACACGCTGCCCACCACGTATTTCTTACCTCCTAGATGAAAGCAAATGTATCATTCCCCTCAAATGTATTAAGTCTGATTTTTAAAAATTTCATCAAAGAAATCAGATTAAAATGGATATAGAAAAAGGTAGTAGAGAAGGGCATTAAAACCAAATTAATTTTTCAGAATTGAAGAAATAATTGATTAGCAGATCCCTAAAGGAGATAATCAATAGATGAAACACACACATGCACACACACACCCACACACACGCATGTGTGCTCTCCAAGTGGATCTAAGGGATGTACATTATCAAATTTATTTTGGCAATGGCTTTGTGAAAAATGCTGGGATATATATGATAAAAAGATCTGTCTAGTTATTTATTTATCTTTTCAGCTACATCTGCCCGTAATCAGACACTGGGTACATAGCAATTATGAAAGTGGTCATTTTGCTCTCTATCCAGACTCAAAATGTGGAATTTGTTTTCATTCTTGGCATAAGTGATGATGTTTGATGAAAGGTGGCATTATCATCTTTAAGACTAAACTATGTTGTACTCTCTTCTTCATAGCCCACGTTTAAGTAAGCTAAAAACTGAAAAAGGTAAGGCTTTATAAGTTAGATGTTTCTTTAAAGAAAGTCAAAACTAAATTTAAAAGGAACAAGGCAAAAAAACAGATACTGAAAAGTCTTAAGTGCTACTCTTCTGAAGAAAACATGGTGTACAATACTAAATGTGCTATACACCAGCGGTCCCCAACCTTGTTTGGCACCAGGGACCAGTTTTGTGGAAGACAATCTTTCCATGGACTGGAGTTGGGGTGTAGGGGTGGATGGTTTGGGGATGATTCAAGCACATTACATTTATTGTGCACTTTATTTCTATTATTATTACTTTGTAATATATAATGAAATAATTATACAACTCACCATAATGCTGACAGGAGGCGGAGCTCAGACAGTAATGCGAGCGATGGGGAGCGGCTGTAAATACAGATGAAGCTTCGCTCACTCGCCCACCGCTCACCTCCTGCTGTGCGGCCCAGTTCCTAACTGGCCACGGACAGGTGCTGGTCCGTGGCCTGGGGGTTGGGGGCCCCTGCTACACACAATGTTTTTAACATTAAAACTACACCAAAGTGAAACATTCCTTGGGAATTCTAGGAAAATGGTGATGAGAGAACAGGGAATCCTGTAAATAGGGTTGTCAGATAAAACATAGAACACCCAGTTAAATTTGAACTTCAGATAAACAGCAAATTATTTTTTAGTATAAGTATGTCCCAAGCAACTTTTTTAGTATAAGTACGTCCCACGAGACATTTACATTAAAATCTGAAATTTAGATTTAAGGGGGTGTTCTCTATTTTTACCTGTTAAATCTAATAAACTATCTCTAAAGTAATCCTCTATTTCTACAACAAAGCAAAACCATCAACAGAAATATTAGAAAAGAAAGAAAATATTAAAGCCAGCACTGTAAATTTCAAAAATTGAGTAACTTTTAAAATATTCTGTGAATTTAAAAAAACTGAGTAACTTTTAAAATATCCCCAATAAAATATCTTGACAAGTAACCAGCTAGAATCTAGGAAGCCAACAAGCTCTACCATTTTTCACCTTGGACAAATTATTAGTATGGCTGTTTCAAGAATTAAATGAAAGGTATATACAAATGGACTTAGGAGATTCTTGAATGATATATAAAACATAAAAGAGGAGAGATTACAAAACCCCTTGTTACTATTTCTCCAATAGCCCCCTCCTTTTTTTATAGCATTTTATTTCTATAAACAGTGCCATCCTCCTCACTAATATTCTTTTAGTTAATAAAGAATGCAATCTGGGTTGCAATATACTTTCCTCAGGATTTAAGGAAGTGATTTTTACTTTGAATGTGTAATAAAAGGCATGTTATCAAGAAACATTTTAATTTTATCTGAATTGTCCCTTATACAAAAATAGTTAACACTGACTCATATTATTTATTGATTCAAAAAATTATTCTTATGCCATGTGTTAGGGACATTTCTAGATGCTGGGGATACAATGTTGAACCATGGAGCCCCCATGAACATTGTAATATTTAGGGTTCTTTCTAGCTTTCAAACTATGACTATAGCATACAAAAGGAGAAGCAGTATAACCACTTAAAGATGATGGTGCCTCTACTATAAATGAGATTAAAAATACTGACTGGGAAGAATGTGCTGCTTTCCTTTTTATAAAAAGATATTAAATATTTTGTTCTAAATTTATAAACACTGTGTACCCTACAATCTTGCTGATCAAAATAAGCAGATATGACATTAGAACAAAAGATCAACAATACCATAATTGCTATGCACAACAAACCGAATTTCATTTACAAATAATAAAGATATATTAATAGCTATGTAAAGAGCAAAATAAGTGATTAAATAAAAAGAAACAGGGGCTACCCTGGTGGCGCAGTGGCTGAGAGTCTGCCTGCCCATGCAGGGGATGCAGGTTCGTGCCCCGGTCAGGGAAGATCCCACATGCCGTGGAGCGGCTGGGCCCGTGAGCCATGGCCACTGAGCCTGCGCGTCCGGAGCCTGTGCTCCGCAACGGGAGAGGCCACAACAGTGAGAGGCCTGTGTACCGCAAAAAAAAAAAAAAAAAAAAAAAGAAACAGAAATAGAAAATTACCTGCAAATAATAAACAGATACCTAAAAGATGAAATTTACAGTGCCAGCAATATGAAATTTTAGTAAAGAGAAGATTATTTTCTTCAAGACAATTTCAAATCAGACAAAGGCCCACACTCATGAGAATCCTCAAAGACAGTGCTCAAGATTCAGATGGCTCAAGGCTTTTCATTCTAAAGCAAAGTACTCAAAAAAAAGGAGAGAGAAAATTTAGAGAGATAAGAATGATGATTTGGGTCCATAACCTCCAGAGTTTGTCGAAGAAAACTGACATTGAAGTAAATCTATACAAAGCTAAAAGAACTGGAGCTATCCATATATGGATCAGATACACCTTCCTCTAGAAAGGTAAAAGAAACAACTTCAAAACATAAACAATTTGGAAGAATATATATATGAAAAAAATATATATATTTGAAATATATACATATTTTGAAAAACTTCATATATATTTATATAATTTTTTTCATTTAGTAAGCATGTTTAAACTACCTACTATATGCCAAGTCCTGTCACTAGGGCTAAAGTACAAACTCAATTTAGAACATAAAAAAAGTAATAAAACACTGCAAGTTCTACCTAGAGGTGTGAAATAGCAGTGATATGAGAGCACAGGTGAGGGTATGGTTAATTTTGCCCAAAAGAAATGAAAACACTTTGCAGAGGTGACATCTAAACTGCTTCCTGAAGAATGAGCAGGCATTCATGGAGGAAAGACAATGAAACAGGAGGAGATGAACAGGAGGCTGGAAAAGTCGGTTTAGACACACTGTTTAATATATAGAAGAGCTGGATTAGATCCTATTAATTGAAGGGAGTCACAAGAAGATTTTAAGCATAAAAATGACAATCACATCTGTATTTTTCAAAGATAATTCAGACAGTACCGTAAAGAATATGTCAAACAGGAGAGTAGTTGCAAGGTAAAAACAATTTATGAGTAAAGAAATTAAAGCAGCTTTATAATTAGAAGGAAGTTGAGAATCAGTCAAAACTTGAAAAATTTGTAAGATGAATGGATCAGAATAATGATGAGTGAAATAAAATTAATGGGTGAAATGAACAGTGCAGTTCTGATTTCTTAAAAATAAGGTAGATACATAAACCAAGATGAAGAAAGGGTGAGAGGAGTTGAAGAGTAAACCCAAATGGCAAAAAACTGTATTTCTCCTACAAAGAATTTAAAGTTGTTTTTGGTAAAAACAGAAAGAACAAAATTATCCCTGCTAAAAAAAAATACGTAGCTTCCAGAGTAAACATTAAGCAGTGGGGAAAAGGAATAAAAATAACAATGACAAAACTTATTGTGATAAAGAGGATTATCAATTAAATAATTTAATAAATGCAGGGCTCCTGGAAACAGTAGAGTCACTACTGGATTTAAAAAACAACATCTAGGGACTTGCCTGGTGGCACAGTAGGGGTTAAGAATCCGCCTGCCAATGAAGGGGACATGGGTTCGAGCCCTGGTCCAGGAAGATCCCACGTACTGCGGAGCAACTAAGCCTGTGCACCACAACTACCGAGCCCGTGTGCCACAACTACTGAAACCCATGCGCCTAGAGCCCGTGCTCCGCAACAAGAGAAGGCATTGCAATGAGAAGCCTGGGGCCACAGGCTCCGGACGCGCAGGCTCAGCAGCCATGGCTCACGGGCCCAGCCACTCCGCGGCATGTGGGTTCTTCCCGGACCAGGGCACGGACCCGTGTCCCCTGCATCGGCAGGCGGACTCTCAACCACTGCGCCACCAGGGAAGCCCTATTCATCTACTTTTGAGGAACTTATACTCTAGAGGAGAAGACAAACTCATAAAACAAGCAGTTAATTAATAAATGCAGTGATAGGACTACACAGGGGGGGCAAGGAATAGAGTGTAATGGCACCTTAGCAAGCACAAGGCTAGGATGAGGGAAAGTTTCCTAGAGAAAGCAAAGTCAAAACCAAGTCTTAAAAGATAAGTAAGTCAGCCATTTCAAGAAGTGAGAAGAAAATCATGGCAAAGGGAAACAAAGTGAGTATGGCCCAGAGGTCAATAAGAACATGGTGTCTGTGAGGAGTGACAAGTGGTTCTAAGTTGTTGGAATATGAAAAAAGAGGCAAGAAGTGACGGAAAATGAGGCTGGACGGGTACCAAGTGCCAAATCCTGGAAGGCCCTGTTTGTTCTTCTAAGAGAAGTTTGGATTTAATGGTTCTAAGCAGAGAAGCTCATCAGAAGCCAGGGAGCTTTTAAAACATACAGATGCTTAGACCCTACTTCTCAGAGATCCTAATTCGCCAGGTTTAAAGAAAAGGACAACACACTTGAATTTTCTAATAGTTTCCCTGGGTAACTGTGCTGTACTATACATTGTTTGAGAGAACTGCTGTGATAATGTCTTCAGTTCGGACCTAAACTGATTTGCGTGGGGAGAACAGGTTAAAAAGGAAGGGGGGATGGTTTGGTAATCAGTAACAGGGTACACTGTAAGGAACTGAGAGAGAGAAGCAATTCATTAGGTAAAGACAAAGGAAAGAAAAATTTTATTAATATAAATATATTTTACAAATCAAGTAGTGACAAAAAATAAAGAAAATATGGACAAAAATGAGTTAAAATTCTGAATATTTTGACTTGAAATTATCTAGATGTGTAAAATTTATAACCAGAAACTTATATCCTAAAAATTTTCAAGCTGAAAAAATTAATTTTGTTGTATTCTTTGAAAACATAGAGGAAGAATAAAGCTGTTGAGAAAGTAGGTTTGAAGTCTGGCTTAAATCCATCACACAGTGAGACCTTCGATAGGTCACAATCTCTACGTGGCCTCAATTTCCTCATGTGTAAAATGGATAAAATAATGATACACATCGTATAGGGTTCTGGTGAATATTAATTAGATAATACATATAAAACTCTTAGAACCTGAAAACTACTAGAGTTCAATAAATGTCAATTCTTATTGCTAATGTAATCCTTATCATTACCTAGGAGGCTACAGCAAAATGACTCCACAGAGCATAGAAATAAGTTACCTTTACAGTAAAGATAATTAGAATCAGCATAGAAGGAATGCTATCAAGTTATAGAAAATCTAACCAGAGATGCTCTCTAGCTGTGCAGCTCAGGAAACCTGGGAACCATACAAGTCCCGTTAAAGACGGCAAAAGCTTTTCTGAAAGTACCTTTAGGAAGGAGAGGAATGTAAACAGCAAAAGCAAATACCTCTTTGGACAATCAGAGGCCCCTCTTTTTAGAGGAGACCATCACATTAATATCTGACTTAGAATATTTGACCATAAAGAAGAATTCAGTCTATTAGTTACTAGGATAGTGAGGGCTAGATGACATTTCATTACACCCAGTTTTCTTGTTACTAAGTTGTACTATTTATGTTAGAAATAATTACCTAAATTTTAAGACTATGCTGAAAAACAAGAGTATTCTATCAATACATAAGAGGTAAGAAAAATGGGAGGGGAAGATGGAGTCCACAGTGTTACTCTAGACTCAGGAGAAACAGAATCAGAAGCTATAATGCCCAAGCATTTGCAAGATGAGCCTCTGATGACTTGGATGAAATATTGCTTGAGACTGCCTAATTCTTTACTCCATATTACTTTATTCTAATGATTTCTTTAATGTCTCTCTTGATTCCCAGACTTTATGCCCCAGAAGGACAGGGACTCTATTTATTGTATTCACGGCAGCAACCCTACCATCAGCACAGTACTTGGCAGTAGACCCTCAATCACTATTTGCTGAAGAGTAAATGGCTTCCCACTTTCTCCTGATTCAAAGAGGACAATGAAGATGGGTAGGACTCTGCTCTCCAGAAAGACTGTGTACTTTTGCTTCCTAGTTAGGCTTACCAAGAGTCAGTTGTTTTTGTTTCCAAACTTTTTTTATGTCAGTGGTCTTTGGCATTACAATTTCATAATTAAAGCTGTAATTACGCCCATCAATGAAGGGAGTATGGAAAGAGAACTGTTTCTATGAACACCAAGTAGGCTCTAAAACCACTGAGGCCGTACACACTATCAAGGCTCTAAAAAGCCTCCATAAAGGTGAATCACTATAAAAACTTGGTATCAAATTAGGTGTGGTAAGACAACTGTAAAAGGTTAGAAAAAAAGAACCCTAAAAATTTATAAGGGTTTTTAAGTGTAAGGAGTTTAAAGATTACAGGGTTTGATCTTTACTTTCTATTATATATTAAGTTAGGCTATATATAATCTACATGTAATCTATACAGAAAAGGTCTTAGCCCTATATCCACAGATTGATAAATGAATGTACATTTAAATGTTTTAAAGTAAAATAAAACGCTTGAGTTATATATGTTACTATTGTTTGATTCCCCTTAATCAATTAGCTGGTGACCCAGATCATGTTGGATAAGAAGGCTTTTAACTGTTCTGACCAAGAAATGATGTGGTACTTATTACATAAATTAATCATACGTCTGCATGTTGAAAAGTCGCTGAAAATCCACCTTTGCATATAATCACAGTGCATTATAATGAAATGCCTCTTTACTTGACAGTATACCCCACTAAACTATAAATTCCTTGGGAAAAGGGGTCATGTCAATTCCTAATTTCACAGTGCCCAGCAATTGGTAATGCCTTTCAAATAGGTGCTCTGTAAACATTTTTTAAATAAAAAAACATTTCAATTCTCTTAAAAAAAAAAATCAGATCTGAGCAGTATCATATGGCTCTTTAGTACCGGTTAGTAATAAAATAGCTCTACATAGAAAAGACAAGTCCTTACCAATTTATAGCCCCTCCAGCACACTTCTCCATAAGCAATGCTTTCCAACATTCATGAGTAGATTTAATAACTTCAAGAGCAAAAGCCTAGTTAAAAACCAAAACCAGACAAAGCAATCACATCATTATACTAACATGGAACTAGTCATAGTATGACAGTTAATTATTAAGAACATGAGCTCTGTAGTCAGGCAAACCTGAGTATAAATTCTCACATCCTTATTTACCAGCTGTGTGACTTTATGCAGATTACTTAATCTCATTGTATTAATTTCTTCATCTATAATATGCAATGTAATGAAGATCATCTAAATCCAGGCTTGGCAAACTTGGGCCTGTGGGCCAGATCCAGCTCACCATGTGTTTTTGTAAATAAAGTTTTTATTAAGCACAGTCATGCCCATTCATCTGTGCATGGCCTCTGACTGCGTTAGTGCTACAATGGAAGAGTTGAGTAGTTGTGACAGAGACCATATGGCCTACAAAGTCTGTAATATTTACTTTCTGGTCCTTTACACAAAGAAGTTTGCCAACCCCTGATTTAAATCATAGAGTTGTTGAAAGAATAAATAAGATGTTGAATGTAAAGTGGTTAGCCTACTATCAATATCTTGCTTGTAAATAAGCATATACTTATTAATTTCATCATCATCAAAGCTGTAAGTAGTCCAATTGCATAATCGTTTTATATTATCCACTGTCTGAAGGTAGTAAACCTCAACATTTTCTAATTTTTTTTCTTAGTATGAATTGATAGAGTGTCTAAAAATGTAAAATCAACAATAGACATGGATCTAGTAAGACCATCTAAGGAAAACTTGCTTTATTTTTCCAAAGCAGAAAATTCTTTATATTTTTTCCCCCAAAATGTTCCTAATTTTCCTTAAGTGAGAGATTACAGTCTAAAATAATAGTTTTATATTTAAAAATCCTAGACAAAGCCCTCAAGATCTTAAGTGTTCTTTTAATGTACCTTTAAAAAATACTGGGTTCAGCAATAAACTCTTGTATAACAAAATACTTATTGTAATTTTAAAGTTTTCACGACCATGGCTTACTTTACCTGCAAAATGTACTTTATTTATTAGTACCACTTAAAGGTTGGTTTATAATGTGAAATTTATATAGTGGCAGTAAGTTTAACAGACATAGTCCATGTTTTTGACTTTAACTCTTTGGTCTATTTCCTCCACATGTGTCATATTAGAGCCACTTTCTGGTTACTTTGTGGTTTTCTAATAGAAAAATCCTCTGACAGTAAGATAATTCAAGTGCTGTCTTAATTGTTATGCAGCTTAATTCAGCCATGGTAGGATGAACACTTAGGAGGGAAGCCCCTTTGAATCTGCATTAATGGTAAGTAACTTTCCCTTCTCTGGAGTAAGTAAATGGAAGGCTTTTCTTCATACACAATTTGCAGACTTAGACTGATCATGGAAATCCTTCATTTTCTGAGACGAAGGACTTATTGATAGATAAACAGATGCATATAGGTATTTATCAGCCTTACTGATTTACTTAGATCTCCTAAAACTTTTTTAAAAATAAAAATGATAAAAATAATGTCCTTAAATATGAAAGTCGGTAGAAAGCACTTTTGTTATCATACTATATACAAATGTTCACATATGAAATCCCCCAAAGTGAAAGAAATATTGTACAGGTATCACAGGCACATTTTAAAGTAAAGATTATGAACTTCACCTTGTTCTTGAATTCTCCATTAAAAGCAAACTGGTTTTCTGGTTTTCCCTCTGGTATCTTATAAAATCTAAACCAATTAAGCGTAGCTTCTAAGTAACCAGGTTTGTACTTCTTAACATCTTCAATATCTGTAAGTGAAGAAACAAAAATACTTTTTGTTAAAAATCAAAATCTACTCCTATTAGTGGTAGAGCACTGGCCTGAGGGAGTCAGTCCCACCCTGCTGCTCACTAGCAGCACACTCATCAGCATGTATCACCTCCGGACTTGCCTTTTTTCCCCATGTAAAATGTTACTCCTTCATTCGACAAACATTTCTTGACCTCAAGATACCATGTAAGGAGTAGGGGATAAGTCGATGAAGACAACAAAGTTCTTTTCGTCAAGGAGCTCAAAGGTTTAATTAAAAAAACAAACAAACAAAACAGGCAGATAGACAACAAATTGTATTAAAGTGAGAAGATTAAGTGAGATATACTTAAGGACTAATGTCATTCTGAGGACAATGGGGGGCTTCGAGTAGGGAGAGTTACAACATCAGGATCCGTGTTTTATATGTACTAAGCCAAAGGATGCTGACAGTAGAATGGAGAGGGCAGCACCCTGAAGAGAACATACTACAGGTGGATGAGAAGGGTTTCATGCACTCCTAGACCAAATATTTAGTAAGTTTCTCATTATGTATCCGACACTGTTGTAACCAGTGAAATAGAACAGGAATCAGAAACAAGTACCTGCTCACATGCTTACATAGTAGGAAGAGACAGACAACAAATAAAGACACAAATACACAATTTAAGCAGTGAAAAGTCTGATGAAGAAAAACAAATTAGAGTAAGGAAGACAGAGAATGTGGTCAGGGCAATTTTAAACAGAGTGATACCTGGATGGTTCAGAGTTTTTCATTTCAAATTAGTAATGATTTATAGGATTTATTTTTAAGTTCTATTACCACATAAACACCTTAACCATTACATTTTGAAGACATTCATTTAAATATAATTGGAAATACTACTATATTAGTAATAGGCCCCTCCCCCAAAAGAGGTCCCCAAGGAATGTATCATTTCCAAAAATATCAATTCAAAAAGTATGAGGAATAACTAGATAAAACTAGAAGTCTTTACTCTCCACTAGACTGTGGCTTAAGGGAAATTTAGCATAGTCCTTTATTCACAGTATATTATGGCAAATGACAAAACAGACTTAGCAGCACTTCGAGCATTAGAAAGCTATAACTAAAACCAGGAGATGACACCAAGCATAGGGATAATTTAAAGATCACTTGGTTTCAGACATGCTCATCCAAGCCTTGTGGGAATCCCCACTCACTAGGCATGACAGGAAAAGGTAAGAACTTTGCAGGCATGGGTTGAACAGTCAGGAATTATCCTTTTCCTTTTTATCCTTGCCTTAGCAAGAGTGACATACATCTCCAAAGGCCAGGTGTTTCACATAAGTGAAATAAGTGTGGTAAGGCAGAGACCATAGAAATGGCAGAGACTATGGCAAATAAAAGACTGAGTATGTGGCCTAAAGGCACGCAAATCTAATATGTCATATGGGCCACACATCTATCTAAAGTAATTCTGGAGCAAACTGCAGAAATGTTACAATTAACTAAGGGAAAAAAGAATCACTGGAAACTGAACACAGGTTAAGTTAGTGATGGAAGATGTTTAAAACAGTGAATTCTAAAGATTAAGATCACATCTTTTTAATATTATACATTGTATCCTCGGTACAGAGTTCTTTGTTATGCCCCAAATGGAACATTCAATAAAGATTTCAGCTAATTAAATTCTGATTATTTTTCCTCTTTACCTTATAAAAAGAGCTTCCTTCTAAAGTGAGCTTTCTATTGACCATCTTCTGACATCCTGTCTCTATTTTTACAAAAATAAACCTCTGAAATTAACTGAGTTCCTCCAACTCACTGTTTTCTTACTCAGAGGAAAAAAATATCTCTTAGTCCACTGAAGGTGAGCAACCAGAAATGCACTTTAATCAATGTCCAAACTAAATAATTTTCTATTACTTAAATCTGATTTATGACATCATTATACTTGCCCAGTCTACCATTTCCTGTTCCACTGCATAAACCGTTTTTTTTTAATAATTGCTTTTTAACACACTGATTTCAAATAAGAAAGGAAAAACTAAGTTATCCAGTATCTACCTCAGCTTGCAAGGTTTTCCCTTCAGAAGTTATGAAGGGAACCCGTTAAGTAAAGACATCAATAATAAAAAACCTGAACATTTAATAATGCCAATAAGAAGTGTAACTCTCCAAATATAAGCTAAACTTTTCCATTCTCAATTAATTAAACCCTGGGGAATAAACAGCTACACTTTCACACACACACAAAAAAACATTTTAAATACGCAATTTAAATATTTTTAAAACCTCAATAGCAAATGCCTCAAGCCAAAACCTTATATGCAATACCAACAGTCAGTTCAATGAATTACTCTTCCAAAAATATGAAAAATTCACCTGAAGTCTATAAACTGACTTACACAGTTCATAAAAGATTTTTTATATAAATAACCTCATTTCTTCCTCATAAAACTCCCGAGAGTTGTGAGAAGTAAATTCACATTAAACTTAAGAAAACTACAGCTAAGGAAAGGTAAAAGGGACTTCCCTGGTGGCGCAGTGGTTCAGAATCCGCCTGCCAATGCACGTGACATGGGTTTGAGCCCTGGCCGGGGAAGATCCCATAAGCCACGGAGCAACTAAGCCTGTGAGTCACAACTACTGACCTGCACTTTAGAGCCTGTGAGCCACAACTACTGAGCCCACGTGCCACAACTGAAGCCCGCGCGCCTAGAGCTCACGCTCCGCAACAAGAGAAGCCACTGCAATGAGAAGCCCGCACGCCACAGCGAAGAGCAGCCCCTGCTCGCCGCAATTTGAGAAAGCCCGTGCTCAGCAACGAAGACCCAACGCAGCCAAAAATTAATTAATTAATTAAAAAAAAAAAGAAAATGTAAAAGATTTGTCAAAATGTTGCCAACTCATTCATGGTAGAAATAGTATTATATAAATACAAGTCCTCTAATTCCATGAATTCTGACTTTTCTTCTATATTTTGCACATTAATAATTTGCCACAGGTTTCTTTATATTAGTTTTTATGTGTAGATGTATTTTTATTTTGGTTTTATTGTGGGAAAATATACATAACATAAAATTTACCATTTTTAAGTGTTTGATTCAAGGGCATTAAGTACCTCCACAATGCTGAGCAACCATCATTATTATCCAACTCCAGAATTTTTTCATTAGATATATTTTTTTATAATATATGCTATTTTAAGAAAAGCAGTGATTCTCTAGTAGTCATTTATTTCCACTCTTGGAATTAATTTTATACGAAAGTTTCTACTAGAGATAATTATATAATTTATTTTCAAGATGAACTAATCCAACAATAAAAGTTAGAATAATCTAGAAGAGCTCTTTTATATAATCAAGCTAAGCTTATTTCAGTTTCAGTTTTTAACTACAGTTAAACTCTCTTAATCGAGATCTACTTGATCAATTCCCCAGACGATTAACAAAGACTCTCCACCTCTGTAAATATTCTGCCTGATGTCCACAGTGGTCTGTCTGCTGAGCCTCGTAGACAGCTCTAGAATGAAGCCCACATTTGGCTCTCACCAGTTAAGTTTTAGCCTTAGCAAGCAGGTATGTTTACACCCAAAACATTCATGCCAACTGCATCTGTTGTTATAATTATGAGATTTAATAAAAATTATGTAAGGCAGTGACTTTATCAGTACAAAAAAATGAGATTTTGTTTCTATGAAAGTAACTTGAATGTTTTTAAAAGAATTCAATAAAAGAGACTGCTAAAAATATCTGCTGTTGGGGCTTTCCCTGGTGGCGCAGTGGTTAAGAGTCCGCCTGCCAATGCAGGGGACACGGGTTCATGCCCCGGTCAGGGAAGGTCCCACATGCCACGGAGCGGCTGGACCCGTAAGCCATGGACGCTGAGCCTGCGCGTCCGGAGCCTGTGCTCCACAGCAGGAGAGGCCACAACAGTGAGAGGCCCGCGTACCGCAAAAAAAAAAAAAAAATCTGCTGTCAAAGTAGGCCTGGGTAAGTTAAAGATGAGATAAAGATGTAAAAATTTACAATTAAACATGTAGATTGATCTGCAAATGAGGTGGGGAAGAGGATTTTAGATATGAGAGATCAGGGACAGCCTCTGACAAAAAGTATTTTAGTAAATTCTTAGATGAAGTGTGGGAGCAGCTCATTCACATAGGCAGAAGAGGAGTCCTGGGAGGAAGACCGTGCCAGTCAATACTCTGAGGTACGAGTGTGCGTCAAACGTTTGAGGAAGACAATTAAGAAAACCCTGCGTTTAGAGCAGGGTGAAGTAAGAGTACTAGGAGATGAGATTATAGAAGCAGTCACATACGAGTCTAAGGGCCAGACTAGGGACTTGGCTTTGCGATGAGAAGCCACTACAGGATTCTGGGCAGAGTACGTGTTTCATGAAGAATTCTAGCTGCCGTGTAGGG
>NW_006792736.1:542657-563505 GCF_000442215.2 Lipotes vexillifer
CCGTGGAGAGGAAGAAGTGGAAGCAGGAAATCCAATATGAGGCGAAATGTGATGAGGGCTTTGATTATTGTAGTTGTATGGAGGTGGTGACAAATGGTCAGTTTTGGATATTATTAGAAAGCAGAACTGAGACGAATTACCAGTGAAAGAAAAAATTAAAAACAACAAAACCCAGTAAAGATCGGACTTATGTAAAATTTAAAGTATCAAAGAGCTAAAAAGGACTAGTCTGTAAGATTAAGTAGCGATTTAAATTATAATACAACTAAATGCAGTCACCTAAATATATATTACCCTATTTTTTTAGTTTCATAAGAGATGTCATAACTTCTGACAAGTGTACAGCCATGATTTACTTTATAAAAGAGCTATTTCCAAATTTGAGAGTTTAATTAACAAAGATTATATACAGTCTCCTTAAGGGAATTTTTATATTAAAACTAAAAATACATGATTTATAAATAACCATAGTTCTATATAAAACCACTGGAATTTCTTTATTAAATGCTAGGTAAAAAGCAAAACAGAAAATAATGATGCAATATAACAAAATTTAAAGTTTAATTTGGCTTTTCAAAATCCAGAGCTCTCCATTTTAATTTAGTTTGTCTTAACTAATTTTGATTTAGAAATTTATAAAAGCAGAGAAATTAAGCTAAAATATCTTAGTCAAAACCTACCACTTTATCTCTGTAGATGTGAGAGAATCATAACACTTTTCACTTTTTAAAAGCAATCTTTATGACTTATCTTTTTCTTTCTTTACAGATACTGTATACCTTTCAACATGTAATCAAGTTTCTTTTCAGTATAAACCAATTCACTTGTTTCTAAAACATAACTGAATATCACAAACTGTAATCTATTAAGAAAAAAAAAGGTTTGATAATTGACTTTCTTTCTAATATTTATTATAAAAAAATACATCCTCTTATGCCAGGAGTAGCTTCTAATCACAGGTATTTGTCAAGACTTCCATTTTACCCAGATTTCAAACTTAAACACACTTTAATACTCTATTTTTGCCAAATAAGCAAACAGTAATGATGTAAATGAGGTAAAAAATTCAGTTGATAAGGCTCATTTTATACATACAGCCCATGAACAATATGAGAGAGAGAGAGACAGAAAGAGAGAGAGAGACAGAAATATCTAACCTATGACATATTTTTACTCTGGAGACTTATCAAAGACACAATGAACTTTAAAAGTAATTATTTACCAAAAACAAAAAAAATTAAGAAATTCTAATCATGAGAAAATCTTAACACATTCTATAATAAATACCTTTAAGATATTTATTGATATTATTATATTATATAATATTAATAATATATATTAATATTCTAATTAATATTAAATATTTAAAATAATTTAAATTACTGTCTTGCCTACCCAGAAAGAACCATGCCAAGTCCCCCCCAATTTTTTTCTTTTTTTTTTTTTGCAGTACGCGGGCCTCTCACTGTTGTGGCCTCTCCCGTTGCGGAGCACAGGCTCCGGACGCGCAGGCTCAGCGGCCATGGCTCACGGGCCCAGCCGCTCCGCGGCATGTGGGATCTTCCCGGACCGGGATGCGAACCCGTGTCCCCTGCATCGGCAGGCGGACTCTCAACCACTGCGTCACCAGGGAAGCCCCCCCCCCACTTTTGATATAATTAAATATTGGATATTAAAAACAAACAATAAAGGAAAAACACACTCTTACTTATTAATAACTTCTTGGTACAAAAGAAAATCAAAAGAAATCAATCCTGAGAGGACCCCTACAAACAAGGATTTTAAAGCAGTTATTATGAATATGTTCAGGACGTTCAGGAAAATATGGTCACAATGCATGAACATGTGGAAATCTCAGTTGAGGAAAAAAAACTATGAAACTATCAAAAAAACAAAACAAAACAAAAAAATAAATGAGGGAGTATCGGAAATGAAAAATCATGAATTTAATAGCAGAACTTGAATATGGCAGAAATAAATCAGGTAAGTAGAAGTCAGATCAATAGAAATCATGGAGTCTAAAGAACAGTTAGGAAGAAAGACTGAAAAGACATGAGAGTTTCAGTGACCTGTGAGACAATTAAGAGTGGTCTAAATACAGCATACACAAAAATTAACTCGAAATGGATTAAATACTTGAATATAACATCTGAAATCTTAAACTTCCTAGAGGAAAACATAGGCTGTAACCTCACTGACATCAGCCTTAATGATGTTTTTGTGGATTTAACTCCAAAGGCAAGGGAAACAAAAGCAAAAATAAATAAACGGGACTACATCAAACTAAAAAGCTTTTTTGTTTAGCAAAGGAAACCATCATCAAAATGAAAAGGCAACCTAATGAATGGGAGAAGATATTTGCTAGTCATACATCTGATAATGGGCTAATATCCAAAATATATCAAGAACTCATAAAACTCAACAACAACAACAACAACCCCAATTCAAAACTGGACAGAGGATCTGAATAGACATTTTTGTGGCTGTCTGGAGGGGTGGGATAGGGAGGGTGGGAGGGAGGGAGACAAAGAGGGAAGGGATATGGGAACATATATATATGCATAACTGACTCACTCTGTTATAAAGCAGAAACTAACACACCATTGTAAAGCAATTATACCCCAATAAAGATGTTAAAAAAAAAAAAAAGAAGACATACAGATGGTCAACAGGCACATGAAAACATGTTCAACATCACTAGTTATCAGGGAAATGCAAATCAAAGCCACAATGAGATATCACCTCACACCTGTTAGAATGGCTATTCTCAAAAAGACAAGAAATAACAAATGTTGGAGAGAATGTAGAGAAAAGGGAGCCCTTGTGCACTCTTGGTAGGACTGTAATTTGGTGTAGGCACTATGGAAAACAGTATGGAGATTTCTGAAAAAATTAAGAATAGAAAAGCCATATGATCTAGCTAATACCCTTATGGGTGTTTACCCAGAAAATATGAAAACACTAATTTGAAGAGACATATACACCCCTACGTTCACTGCAGCATTATTTACAATAGCCAAGATATGGAAACAACTCAAGTGTCCAGCAACAGATGAATGGATAAAGAAGATGTCGTATATAAACATTAACATAATACTACTTGGAAATAAAAAATGAATGAAATCCTGCCATTTGCAACAACATGGATGGACCTCAAAGGTATTATGCTAAGTAAATAAGTCAGAGGGAGAAAGACAAATACTGTATAATTTCACTGACATGTGGAATCTAAACAAAACAAAACAAACAAATAAAACAAAAACAAACTCATAGATACAGAGATTAGGTTAACGGTTACCAGAGGGGAAGGGGTTGAGGGGTGACTGAAGTGGGTGAAGAGGGTCAGTGGATGGCAACTGGACTTGTCATGGTGATCACTTTGTAGTGAATACAGATGTCAAATTATAATGATGTACACCTGAAATTTATATAATAATAATTTTTAAAGTGGTCTAAAATATGTTATGAGTCTCAGAATGAAGGTAAAAAATATGGGGTGAAAAAAATGTGAAAATATAATGGTAAGTAATTTCCCAAATGTGGCAAAAACATGAACTTACAGATCCGCAAAGTTCAGGATATCCTAAGGAGGATAAATAAAAAGGAAAGACCACCTTAGCATATCACAGAAAAATTGCTGAAATCCAAAAATGAGGAGAAAACCTTTAAAACAGTCTAAGAAAAACAATATATTATATACTAAGCTAACAACACACTGACTGGTGACTTATCAAAAACAATGCAGGCCAAAAGAAAATGGGAAACTCTTTACAAAAAAAACCTGTAACTCAAAGTTCTATATCCAGGGAAAGTATACTTCCAAAACAAAGGCAAGAAAAGACAAGAAAAGACAGATCAATGAAAATGGAGAGAATTCATCGCCAAAAGAACTGCACTACAAAAAATCCTAAAGTTGAAGGGAAATAACACCAGATGGAAACTACAGATCTTCAGAAAGTAATAAAATATATAGGTAAAAAAATGGTAAAACATGGGTAAATAGAATAGAATACATATGTGTGTGTGTGTGTGTGTGTGTGTGTTTTTCCTCTTAATTTTTTTAAAAGGCATTTTATTGTTAAGACAATATGAAACCAAAGCACAGAGGATGGATGGAGGTTCTGGGACCAACTGGATCTCTCATACAACTTGCTGGTGGAAATGCAAAATGGTATATAAAGTCACTTTAGTAAAGTTTGACAGTTTCTTACAATGTTAAGCATATAATTACCCACTGACTTATAACCCTATTCTTAGGTATTTCCTCAAGAGAAATGAAAACATAGGTTCAAACAAAGACCTATATATTTGAATGTTCATAGCAGCTTTATTTGTATTAGCCCCAAACTCAAAACCCAAATTTCTGTCAACAGGTGGATGGATAAACTGCAGTGTATCTACACAATGGAACACTATTCAGTGACAAAATAGAACAAACTACACTGATCACACACAATATGCATGAATCCCTACAGCATTATGCAAGAGAAAGAAAAATACCAAAAAATACTTGTCCTTAGCAATGTACAGGTAACTCCAAGAAACATATCTACAATTGTTAAAAATGCCAAAATTTTAAGTACAAATGTTTTCTCACTTTAAAATAAGTGAAAATGCACTATTTTGAAGGTATTTTCAAACTTTGCTCAAAACATTCAGTTTTTGTTTATCGATATATATATATATATATATATATATACACATTCATTTATTCATCAATTTAAAAAAAATTACCAAGCACCTATAACATGCCAGACACTGAACAAAGCTTTTGTAGTGGAAAAATTAAATACCTAGAAACAAACCGAAAATAAAATGTTAAGACCTTCATTAGTAAATCTACATCAATTTTCTAAAAGATAAACAAGAAAACCTGAATAATTGGAGAAATGTATAAACATATCATACTCATTATTGCAAAATTTAATATTTTAAAGGTAGCAGAAATCCCTGACAATTAATTCCAAAAATTTGCCCAGAAGAATATATGCATTAGAAAAAAACCAAACAACTTGGAAAATGTAGAACAAAAGGAGGATTTGCCTTCTATATGTTTTATTATGAGGCTGTTGTAATTAAAATAATGTGGCACTAGCACAGAAATAGATCACTGACACCAAAGAGAATCCAGAAGCAGACTATCTGTATAAATAAGAATGCAATATACAATAAAGGAGACATTTCAAAAAAGGGGGAAGAGAAAAGATTTTTCTGTTAAGAGGTGATGAAAAAATTATTTATATGGAAAAAATAAATTCCACATGGATTAAAGATCCAAGTGTAAAAAAATTAAAATATAAAAGAATAAAAAAAAAATAAGGAAAAACAACTTTGTGACTATGGGGTAAGAAATCCTTACATAAGAATCAAAATGCTAAAGTCACATATAAAAATGATTGATAAAATACAATATGTCAGAATTTAAAATGCCTGTAAGACAAAAGGCAACACAGCTTCTCTGAAGATAGGGAGAAAATATTTGCAACCTAAATAATAAAGAATTAATATCCAAAATATCTAAGCAACTCCCAAATATCAAAAGAATACGTCAACTCAATAGAAAAATGGAGGGCACCATGCATAGGCAATTCACAGAAGGGAAGATACAACTAGCCAATAAATATATGAAAAAGATGCTCCATCCAAGCATTAAGCAGAAAAATGTAAAATTAAAACAAAATACCATTTTCATCTATTAGACTGGCAAAAAAAAAACTTTTTAAAGGCTCAGTAATAGTATGTCATTGAAGCTTCAAAACCTGTAAATTAGGCATTATTTATTTCCTTTATGTAAATTAGGAAACTGGGACTCCATGAGGTTAAGGAATTGGCTCAAGATCTTAAAGGGAACAGAGTAACCTCAATATAGAGCTGACCCTTGAACAACATGGGTTTGAACCATGCAGGTCCACTTATACATGGATTCGTTTCAATGTGTGTACTGCAGTACTAGTGATCCACGGATGGCTGAATCTGAGGATGCCTGCACTGCAGATATGGAGGGCCAACTGTAAAGTTACATGTGGACTTCTGACTGTGCCAGGTTGGTGCCCCTAACCACCGCGTTGTTCAAGGGTCACCTGCGCTCCCTTTAAATATGGGGTGGCAGGGGTATGTGTGGGGAGAAGGACATCATCAAATTTGATTAGGTGATTACATCTCCTAACTGAACATATATCAAAATTGTTATCAATTATTCTAGTTCCAAGACTGGATTATCCAACCAGCAAAGAAGAATAGATTAACAAAATGGTTCTCAACTTGGAGGAACCCATCAGGGTCACCCAGGGATATTTATCAAACTACATATACAGTCACATCATTAACTTCCTATCCACATCCCCATACAGAGAACCACCTATACTTCCATGAAAATGATCCAGAGGGGAAAAAAAAATGAAAATGCTGTTTTCACTGGCATTATCTCCACCAGACCACAACAGGAAGTAAAGAAAGCATATAATCAGCTGAGGATTTTTGTTTTTATTTTTAGATAAAAAACAGTAACACAAATGTAGTGCCATATCTCCATGCCCATATTATTTAAAAGAAAAAAAAAAAGATACTAGAAAATGTGCTCATGTTTGAAATTCTGTCCAAAGAGAGTAAAAAAAAAATAAAAAAGGAGTTTCCAATTCTAAGGGATGCCACCAAAGGAAGTGACATAAATGCACAAAGCTCTCGTTCCAATGCTGTAGATGCTGCTCTCACAGAGCTAAATGTGTGCAAGACCGGCCTCCAAACAAAGTCTGTGGGAAGTGAGAACATATGTTTTAATGACATTTTATAAACATTCACAAGAAGTAACAGTTCTGTTCCATAATATTTACTGTATCATCACAAATAGACGTTCCAGCTCAGAGAAATGTTTTAATAGCTACACTTACAGTGGGATCCCTAAAAGGTTCTCATGTTCTCCATACTGTTCTGCATATCTATGCTTAACAGCACACAGACTAATGAATAGTATCCTTCATTTTAGTTGCCTTTTCTTTCTCTATTCTCCTTTTCCACAAATTCTACTCTTATCAACATCTATACTAAAAATATATGTTAACATAATGAAAAATGGAAATATACTTCAAAATAAGTTAAAACCAAACAAAGATAGAAGCCTATTTGTATTGTATCAGAAAAACTTCTTGGAAAAGACTTCGTAGATTTCTTTCCCAAAATATAAATATTTTTTACCATTTCACAAGAAATTTTACATGACTAGTAAAATGAAAACCATCCAGGTGCCTTGTAACACAGAAATCCAAATGGTTTTCTAATCTAATTTTAACTAGAACCACATAACCAAGTAGGTAAAAGCTTAGGCTTTGGGTCAGCCAGACTTTCACTGAAGTTTCAGCTCCACCACTTAACAGCTTCCCTAAAGTACCTAAAAACGTGCCAATGTCCCCAAGAAATCTATCTCATGATCTTTAATTTAAACTGCGTTTCATTCAGCACTAACACTGAAGATAATTTAGGTCTTTCTATTTTAGAAGAAGACAGGCTTTAGCCTGTCTAAATAATGGATTGAAATATTCCTAAAACAACCAAAAGTTAGAGAAGAAAAGCTCTAGGGGTCATTTACTGATTAGAGGATCAACCCCACAACTTTAGAGATGAAGAAAGCTTCAAGAGGTTATGTGAGGGACTTCCCTGGTGGCGCAGTGGTTAAGAATCCGCCTGCCAATGCAGGGGACACAGGTTCAATCCCTGGTCCAGGAAGATCCCACATGCCGTGGAGCAATTAAGCCCGTGAGCCACAACTACTAAGCCTGCACTCTAGAGCCTGCGAGCCACAACTACTGATCCCGCGAGCCACAACTACTGAAGCCCGCACACCCTAGAGCCTGTGCTCCGCAACAAGAGAAGCCACCACAATGAGAAGCCCATGTGCAGCAACTAGAGACAGACCGCGTGCAGTAACAAAGACCCAACTCAGCCGAAAATAAATAAATAAATAAATAAATAAATAATAAACACATTTGTAAAAAAAAAGAAAAAGCTTATTTGTGTATTGGGAACATGTGCTGGAGGGAAAAAGGGAATTAAAAAAAAAAAAAAAGGAGGTTACGTGACTTTCCCAAGGTCAGATAACTAATACATACAAGAGAGGATTTTAGAATTTAGGCCTCCCCTACTCTTCACATCGTAGGAATATGACTGAAGCCTGAAAAAACACTGGAAGAGGTCAAGGTTCAAAAAAGAGGCAAATGGCGCTTCCCTGGTGGCATGGTGATTGAGAGCCTGCCTGCCAATGCAGGGGACACAGGTTCGAGCCCTGGTCCAGGAGGATCCCACATGACACGGAGCAACTGGGCCCGTGAGCCACAATTACTGAGCCTGCACGTCTGGAGCCTGTGCTCCGCAACGACAGAGGCCGCGATAGTGAGAGGCCCATGCACTGCGATGAAGAGTGGCCCCCGCTTGCCACAACTAGATAAAGCCCAAGCACAGAAACGAAGACCCAACACAGCCATAAATTAATTAATTAATTTTTTTAAAAAAAGAGGCAAATGATTCCCAGTAATTTAATTCTATTCTTAATTATAGTACATTTTACTTGATTTGCCCCCGTTCCTCAACTGCCTCCTCCCACATCCCATCCCTACCGACCCACGCCTATTAAGCCATACCTATTAATGAAATCAAAGGAATGAAGATCAAAAGAGCCATCTTTTACTGGGACTTCTAATCATAATTATCCCACTGATGCCTCAACTATTGAAGAGCAAGTGGTCAGCGCTCCCAGAAAGCAAGATAGTCCAAGGCCACAAATACTTTTCTGAGCATCAATGCGATGCAGTGGCTCCCGCAGCCTTTAGGAAAGTCACTGACCAATGCCCACCCTCAACCACCAGTGCCTCAGGTTCCCAATCTGAAACAAAAAAGGGAACACTAGCACATCTTGCTTGAACTTAGGTAAACATTCAACAGATATTCCAAAAGAAGCACTCAGCATAGTTCCTCGACATACAGTAATTGTTCCAGAAATGTTACAGCTTTTAGGATGACAATGGTGACATGCCGGCCCCTTTCTGTGCCAAAGAATACACGCAAAGGAAAGCAAAGAGAACCCCATTCTTTCCGGTTACAAAGGTTAATGTGAATATTTTCCCTTAAGATTACTATGCTGTGCCCTATTTTTTCCCTAAATGATAAGGTTAACTTGTGTTTTAGGAAGTAAGGAAATTAAATACCTTATTAATTTGGCTTATTTTTAAAATAATAATTGCAGGGGCACTAGAATTGTTTATTTAGCACATGAAAATTTAAGTCAAATAGATTTGGTTTCCATGTGTTTGTTCCTGCCTTGAAAGAAAATAAAAGAAACTACATAGTTTTATTTGACTTTCAAATTTCTTTAAATGTAAGTTGAAATTCTACAAATATGAAATACATATAAATTCTGATAATTTCAGGACAAGTGCAATGCTGGCCTTTGAAAAAGTCCCAACTGCCTCATTTAAAATAATTCCCTTATTACTCATGTAATTTATTCATCCCAGAATGTATCTACATCAATATAATTGTTCTAATTTTCAATTTCTGAAAACTTTGACATCACTGCACAGGCAACATTTATTACAGGACATCAGACAATAGTTTTCATTTATTTAATACCAAACAAAAGAAATCTTTATTGCTCTGCAAGTTGACATAGCTTCTAGGCTTAAATTACCTCATGACATTACTTCTCCTGACATAAGGGGCTTAGGCATCCTTGGCGGTCCTGAAGAGGCTCAAACATCTGTTTGGTGAATATCTGAAGCTCGATATTATAGAAGGTGGTTAGTTTAACCAACAGAGAAATTACATATGCCCTAGCATTTCCATCTTCTTAAAAAGCTCTGCACTTGGTTATTTCAGAACCAAGCGCTATTATCCCTAACAGCCAAGGCATTCTCTAGTAACAAGTTAGATGCCCTTGGAGTCTTATTAACTCTTTCAGGTCATTAAGGTACCATTAAGAGCATTAGGGGCTGGGACCTAATTACAGTGCATTAAATGGTCTTAGTGCTCACCAAGTGTTAATGAGCCAGCCAAAGTGACAAATTTTCTATCAGGGTGTATGAGGAATTTGTTTTCAAATGCTGTTTAGACTTTTTTTAGATTTTCAAAGTTGCTACTCCACTTTCAGAAGGCAAAACTTGAAGATTTAAATAATAATGTTAAAATTACAGAAATATAGCCAGCAACCACAGTTTCCTTCCAACTGAAATGTATTCTCTGATGCAATGGCTAGTTTTAGTTCAGTCGAGTCAAAGGTTAAAAAACTATAAACATTAAAACAGGATATTACAGTCAACCAAAGTCTGTACATGTTCATTAGGATCAAAGAAGTTATTTCCTAACAAATAAAACAACCACAGGGGACACGGGTTTGAGCCCTGGTGCAAGATCCCACATGCCGCGGAGCAACTAAGCCCATGCGCCACAACTACTGAGCCTGCGCTCTAGAGCCCGCGAGCCACAACTACTGAGCCCGTGCACCCTAGAGCCCGCGCACCACAACTACTGAGCCCATGTGCCACAACTGCTGAGCCCACGTGCCTAGAACCTGTGCTCTGCAACAAGAGAAGCCACCGCAATGAGAAGCTCGCTCACAGCAAGGAAGAGTAGCCCCCACTCACGCAACTAGAGAAAGCCTGCACACAGCAACAAAGACCCAACACAGCCAGAAATAAATAAATTAATTAATTTAAAAATATTGGTATCACGCTTCAAGCATGATACATCTAGAACTACATGTATAAAAATTAAAGAGTAATAAAAATTGCTTAAAAAAAACCCACAACCCCAGAACTTCCTTACAGAAATACAAATGTGTCTGAATACACCAAAAAATATATAGATAGATAGATAAAACATACTGTCTATAAATTAAAACACACTTTTTTGTTTTCAGAAAAGAAGAAATCGGTAATGACCATGTCAAAAACAGCTTCTTTTTCTTAAGGTAGTAGAAGTTAATAGGAAGGACTTATTTTTTAAATGTCTAAATAACAATTATATATAGGAAATAATAAAAAAATTTCTCTATAAATTTCTGTATTACACACATCCTCAGAAAACTACAGAATTTTAAAGAATGTCCAGTTACCCTTCCCTACATGAATAAAAATGTCAAGTATAGATGACAAATGTTTAAACTGTTAAAAAATCACTCCGTTGTGACAGAAATTTCAACTGATATACAGTAATTTATATTTAAATTTACTGCATTAGATATTTTAAAGTTATTTAAGGAGAAGCTGACTACCAAAACAAACCATTTCTGACATGTATGGACTCCGACACGTATGAAATCAATCTCCCATGCATTTTCTGTAAAAATTTTTGGAAAATGTACACCAGCCAACAATGAAAAAGGAAAGTAAAGTAGAGGGCATCAAAGAATCTAAGAAAGAATAGAACTAATAACCCAGAAAGGCAATGAACTAATAACCCAGGAAGGCAATGAAAAGAAACCCCATGATAATAGCTATGCAGCAGGCTCAAGGGTACAGCCTGTCTAAAACCAGTCATTCGATAAACAGTATGATAAATGAAGTGAATGATAGTCACATAAATACTGTAAATGTTATTTATTAGTTTTCAACTTTCAGATTCAAGAGACAAAACATGAAAAACAGTTATGGTTAAAGAACAGAACCTATGCATTACAAATGTTTACACTGTAGAACTCATAGTGTAGCTGAGGGAAGCTGGGCTGTAAGGGGCAGAGAAGGAAAGTAGTACAGAAACCTGAATGCCCTGGTTTTACACTGGGCAGCCACGAGTTACCGTTCAAAATTAATGAAGCAATAAATACAGCTCAAAGTGTAATACCTAGAGTTATTAAGATAACAGAAGAAGAAATATGGTAACAAAATTGAGAGATGTATAAGATGTTAAATTCCTAATCTTTGAAAGCAGCAACTTAAGTTAACAGGGAAAAGAAAGAGGTGTGAGCACACTGATTACAGAACAGAAGCAACCACTTGAGAACTAAAAACATATGGGGAAGAAGATATGAGAAGTAAGCCTAGGGGGGTGGGGATGAAAAAGTAGGAAGGAGAACATTACTTTTCATTTTATATATGCTTTTTATACTTCTGAGTTTTTATTTCCAAATATATGACTATTTTTTATAATTAAAAAAATGCCATCCAAAGTCTTCTGTTTGTGATTTTAGAAGGTACACGTGGGAGGGACACAATAAAATGTTTAAAAGTTGCTTGGGGGCTTCCCTGGTGGCGCAGTGCTTGAGAGTCCGCCTGCCGATGCAGGAGACGCGGGTTCGTGCCCCGTTTCGGGAAGATCCCACATGCCGCGGAGCGGCTGGGCCCGTGAGCCACGGCCACTGAGCCTGCGCGTCCGGAGCCTGTGCTCCGCAAATGGGAGAGGCCACAACAGTGAGAGGCCCGCATAACGCAAGAAAAAAAAAAAAAAAAAAAAGTTGCTTGGTTTCAGATTAAATACTGTTGATTAATTTTTAAAGATTTATAGTAGATAGAGAATAGCACCAAACTTTTCATAGAAACTAATTTTGTAAAAATTCCTTCACAAATTTAGGAAGCTTTCAACCCCTGTGATTAGTGAGCATCTTTCAGTTCTCATCCCCTCCAATTCCCCCCTTTACAGGTGCTAATGAAAACACAAACAACACACCAGGCTAAATAGTGAAGAAAAAAAGTAAGGTTAGGAATGATTTCTGTCCATTAATATTTGCTTGAGCAGCAGGTCAACAGAAACTCTGTCTTTTGTCTGAAATCGTTTCAGAGGAGAGCTGGATGATGTTAGAGAGATATGATAAATATAAACCAAACTTCAGTTTCAATGAAAAATAAAAGCTGCTACATAGGGTTACCTAGTATTCCATGATTTAGGATTAAAAAAAAAAATTTATACTGCAGACTCTTCAGCCTTTCAATTGGCACCTACATCTATTTTTTTTCTTGGGTCTGTATCGAATAAAAGAGAAGAGAAGAAACGTGGAATATGTGGAGTATGTACAGTAACGTGCAGGTAAAAGAAATGAGAAGTCACAAAAGAAAACACTTGTAACTCTTAAAACTACAGAACTTATCTTACAAAATCTAGATATATAAGAGTACTTAAGTATTGGAACTACTCAGTGTAAATAATATGCAAATATCCTTAAAGTAAATAATCCATTTTCCCCTGTATACCTTATTCATTCTGGAAATAAACACAAAGCACAATGTCAGCTACCATTTCAGAGCAAAATATGTCAATAATTACTCATCTAGTCTTTTCAGATTTAAAAAAGTTATTATAAAGAAGCACTGCTGTATTTCTTAAGATGAAGATAATGTATGTGTTCCCTTTTAGTGTAATGGAAAAAAAGTCCTTTTTGCCTTTCAAAACAATAATTTCTTATTTTAATTATTCTAGTCTGATAATTTCATCTCAACAAAAATAAGCTTCAATATTTCTGCATGTCATGGCTTCAGTATTTCTGCATGTCTCTCTGTATAAGCATACACAACAAGAATTTAGAAGAGGATGTCCAAAGTGCAAGCCATCTCCATTTGGGGTATAAACAGAAAAAAAGTAAAAATACAATTATATTTTTTCATTCTAACCCTTAGGAAACTGTAGGAGTAAGGTACTTTATACTATGTAATCTGGTTTCAATACTGTTAGTTACAAATACTGTAAATTACACAAATATGAATTGTGCAGTATAGCACAGTAGATGGACAATGGACTTTCTCATCAGACTGAAATGAGTTCAAATCATGGTTCCACTATTTACTAAATGTGCAAACTTAGGCAAGTTATTTATTTATTTATTTTTGGCTGTGTTGGGTCTTCGTTGCTGCACAGGCTTTCTCTGGTTGCGGCGAGCGGGGGCTACTCTTCTTCACGGTGCGCGGGCTTCTCACGGTGGTGGCTTCTCTTCTTGCGGAGCACAGGCTCTGGGCACGCGGGCTTCAGTAGTCGTGGCTCGTGGGCTCTAGAGCGCAGGCTCAGTTGTGGCTCATGGGCTCTAGAGGGCAGGCTCAGTTAGTTGTGGCTCACGGGCTTAGCTGCTCCGCGGCATGTGGGATCTTCCCGGACCAGGGATCGAACCCGTGTCCCCTGCATTGGCAGGTGGATTCTTAACCACTGAGCCACCAGGGAAGTCCCTAGGCAATTTATTTAAATCCTTTGAGATTCTTCTAAATTAAGAATAATAATATGTACTAGGACAGGCAGCAGTGTTTGACATATGTTAGGGAATTTGAGGTGTTAAATCACATCTCCAACAGTACTGAGCTAAAGACTAGTTTCCTTAGACTCTCAGCCTCTCCAGTTTAAAGGGACATCCCTCAGTAGAGTTTCGTGACTTTAGTGTGCCACTAGTTGAACAGTTTGTTTTTGCTGGCTGTTGCATCATTATATTATCAGTTCTCATCTGAGGAGCAGCTTATGTATTAAAAAACTTTTAAATTGGGTATTGATTTACTCTTGTTACATATGTATACATATATACATGCATACATATATATGTGAGAAATATGATAATAAAGAAATCCAGTGCAAAATAATGAAATAGATAAGAAAAATATATGGTTTATGGGCTTGAGTCTCATATTTTAATTGTAGTTTTCATGTTTTAGTTTTGACCTTGAGGTCATATGTACTTCACCCAATCAGACCCCTCCCTTTCTCAATTACAAGCAAGAATGGCATAAAATCTCTCTTGTTGTTCCATGTGCAAGAAAAGTTTTTTGTTTTTTTGTTTTTTTTAAGAAAACATTTCCTTTATTAAATGCAGCTATGCTTACATTTTGGTGCATTTCAAAAAGCAATGTTCATCAGTGGTAATGCTTACATTAAATTGAGCATGCACAATTATAATGGAAAAAAATCCCTAAGAACAGCTTTTACACATCCCTCTTGCTAGTGCAGCTCTGTGTAAAACTGGAAAGTCTGAAAAGTATGTTTTCTGCATCAGGAGTTTCCCTCTCTGTACTTCTCCTTCCTGCTCCATGGTGAAGAAAAGGTTTTAAATGCACATAAATTAAGAGAGTTTAAAATATAAGTGTTAATGAGTTTCAGTCAATTCAGAAATGGTATATTTTCAAATTAAGAATTGAGGTCTAGAAAAGACCAGGATCCCAAATAAGGATGAAACTGAAAGGAAAAAGGTTAGAAAACTAGGGGAAAAAATTGGTCAGAGAATAATAATAGTGGCCTACTCAACACTTCATATGACAGCCAGATGCTTTAAGTAAATCATCTCTTATACTGCCAACAAGCTCACAAGTAGGTATACTTACCTACATTATTAGATGAGCAAACTGAAACTCAGAAAGGTTAAATGATCTATCCAAAGTCACTCAAGTAGAAAGTAGCACAGCCAGAATGCAAACTGAAGTCTGTCCGACACCAAAGAAAGTTAACTCTTTGTCATACCAAACTTCTGGAACTTAAATTTCTGGGACATCAAAATTTTGTTAGAGGGCTGTTATCTTTCCCTTCACCTGTACAAGACAGAACAAAAACTAGGTATAAAACCAGCTTATGGAGCTTCCCTGGTGGCGCAGTGGTTGAGAGTCCGCCTGCCGATGCAGGGGATGTGGGTTCGTGCCCCGGTCTGGGAAGATCCCACATGCCGCGGAGCAGCTGGGCCCGTGAGCAATGGCCGCAGAGCCTGTGCTCCGCAACGGGAAAGGCCACAACAGTGAGAGGCCTGCGTACCACAAAAAAAAAAACAACAAAAAAAACAGCTTATGTCTTTGATGAACACTCCCCTTTTTGTTTTTTATTTTTCCTGTTACTCAAATGAATAAAAGAGAGACTTAAGAAAGAAAAGAAGGGCGGGAGGGAAGGAGGTGAGGGGGAAGGGAACCCATAGATTGTACTTTCTTATTCTGAAGTATCGTCTGTCTGTCTGCACTCCTTTTCGTTCTCTTGCTGCTCCCAGCAGTACGACATAACTCAGACACAGTCATATTGAATTGCCCTTCACAGTCCATGGAGAGAGAATCAAAAAACAAAACGTATAAGTTTAACTCCCAAAATATACACTGTGTTTTACATGAGCCTCTTTTAAATTCTAAGAATTCCAATGACACACTGATTTACTTCTGTTTCTGGAAAGTTACAGACTTACCATGAAACTTCGAGGCTTCAGGATCATTCACATTGATAGCAATTAATTTCCAATCTGTTTCACCCTGATCAATAAGAGCCAAAATTCCAAGGATCTTCACATGAACAACATCTCCACGAGAAAGAACCTTTAAAGAGAAAAGAAATTCAGCATTTGCCAGGCTTTGGAGAAATTTACTCATATATAAAAATCTATATGAAAGATTAAAAGCACTATAGACTGAAACATAATAATTAAAATTATTGTAAACACAGTCCTAAAGCCTTTTATGATATCCTTCTTAGAATAGATGTCTTGATCCCTTTCTGGAAACTTAAATTATTTATAGATCTTAAAATTTAATGACTAGGCCTAGAAACTCATACTAATAAGCAGAAAATAAAGTCATGTATATCATGTTATAATATAAATCTGGCTTCTGCTACTTGGGGGTAAAAAGACATGAGAATCCTTTGAAACTTGGGGGTAAAAAGACATGAGAATCCTTTGAAACTGCTTTATAGTACCTTTTTTGCAAACTATATTTATCAGTTACTAGTGAAAAGTAAATTTTTATCATATCTGAATACAGCCTTAAGATAATGAATGACAATGAAAGAATTATTAAAATGGTAAAGATAGAGACAAAGCAGGTTTCATAAAATGCTTTAAAAAGATTTTAAGTGAAACCAAGAAACAGCATGATGTTGAAGCAGATGTTCCTTGTACTAAAGAAAGTTATTTCAGTGGTTCCCTCAAGTTGCCAATGCCAAGTTTATATGCATGCATTCTTTCTATAGCCTTTTATTTTTAAAGGTTTAGCTGGCTATAGAATTTCACTGTAAGCTGAAATCTGAACACATGCTTCAGAATAATTCCTTCATGATTCAAAATTCAGCTTTACATCCGGAAATCAAGGTATGCAAAAGAAAGTCACTGTTGTATCTTGAAATTATTTGAGAGAAAAAAACTGATCTTAAACCATAAAGTCAAATAAATCCTTTCAGAACATTTGCAAAATGAATCTGCAATCTTAATATAAATCTGCATGAAGGTGAAATTAGTTTATCCAACAGATTAATGTGACTGTATAAACTAAACTGAAATACCACTTTTAGGAGAATATGCACAATTATATTAGCCAGACTCTCACGTGTTTAGGCTCTATTTAGTGCCCAGCACTATATTAGACACTACGTATACAGAAAGAAAGCATCCCCTTTCTTAAAGGTTTACAATTTTGTTGGGGAGACTTACACACCTCACGCCAGGAGGTCCTTTATAAAGCAAAAATGTTCAAAGTTATCACATAATCATCAATGAAAGGTGGCTCCATTGGTTAACTGCAACCCTGCTTCTCAGCCAGAGGCAATTTTGCCCTCTAGAGGACATGTGGCAATGCTGGGGACATTCTGGGTGGTCAAAACTGGGGGGGTATTATTAGCATATTAGCGGGGAAGAGGCCAGGGATGCTGTACAGGACAGTCTCCTATTACAGTATCATCCACCCAAAATGTCAATAGTGCCAAAGCTGAGGAGCCTGCAGTAGACTTTGGTGACAGGGGTGTCTATCAGAATTACTGGGAATCATATATAGTTTTTAAAGGCGCCTTCTAAATTGTTTTATTTTTATTCACAAGAATTAATTTACTTCGAAATTTCATACAACATAAGAGCAGATTTGAGACTTTTATGGTTACAAGGGCAAGCAGGAAGCATGTCTGGGAATTACCAAGTTTCATCAGAATGATAAATGCCCTCTGATCTCATAAGCAACAGAAAGGGATTAGACAAACCACTGCCTTGCAATAACACTTTAAAAACTGGAAAGGAAATTCTCTCAATCAAACCAAAAACTCAGGATAAGATGCTTAAAAACAAATGGTAAAATTCTTCTGAATACCCCACAATTCAATTCAGTCTGAAGCAATTCAACAAATTTTGCAGAACACATAATGTTAGATACCAAATGAATAACACTTCTCAAAGAACTTAACTTAAAAATTTCTGTATCTGTGATTCTAAGTCTATTAACAACTTCTAGGACTCTGCTCCTTTTCCTTTGCCCATTTACATATGTGGTGTTAAAAGAGGCTTTCTTCTATGATGTTCCTTATAGATGAGTTAAGGACTAGCCAGGCATAGCCCGAAGCAAGATAAAGGAGCTGTAGTCCCAACAAAGGCCTATCTATTGTTTAGATGGCGATTAAGTACTTACTTCATGTTTACTAAATATTTTTTCGGGCCTCATTAACTAAAAGAATAATTTGCTTTGGATATAAGATAAATCCTATTGCCTCAGTTCCATTATAAAACTCTCAGTCTACCCTGCGAGGAAATTAATGTACAGAGAAGATTCTGTTACTAATTCCTTGGGAATCATACAGTTGACCATGTTTCAAAAATGAGTTGACACTATGAAAGAAGAACGTAGGTAGGCCTCAAAGATTTCAGGCAGAATCAGACTAGGGTTATTACAGACTTTTCTAGCTATTATAAAAATACTTCAAAAGACAGGATTTTTAAGTCACAAATATATGGGGTCAAATTCTTCCTCCACCATTCCTAGAGGTGACTGAGGCCAACTACCTCACACAATATTTTAGGACTTGGTTTCTCCACAGTAAAATGGAGATCACGTGACTTACTCCTTGATGTAAAGATAAAAAGCAAAGGGAACAACAGATGCATGAACTAGAACATGAGAGGTCTTCCACAGATATTAATATTTTTTCTCTCTGGGCTCTACCTGTACTTATCTGCTCACACTTGTCAACTGCTGACTCCTGGGAACCTAGAATGGGCAGAATGTAATAGTGGTCTACAACAAAACTTCTGTGCTGATTTAGAATTTGAAGAATGAGGGGTAAAACTTCAACTGGACCCAATCAATATAAAAAACTATGGAAAGTAAAACTGCTTAAAGCCTGTTATCCTGTGTATTAGGTTTTTACTGCAGTGTAACAAGTTATTACAAATCAAAAGGCTTAAAATAGTGTACATTATCTCACAGTTTCCATGGGTCAGGAGTTTAGGCACAACACAGCTAGATTCTCTGCTCATGGCCTGACAAGGCCAAAATCAAGGTGTTGGCCAGGCTAGGCTCTGATCTGAAGGTTCTAAGAAAGAACCCATTTAAATGCAATTCTCTGCAATTGTAGGACTGAGGTCCCCCTAAATTTGCTGGCTGTCAACCAGGGACTGCTCTCTGCATACAAAAGTATGCTTTCAAGATTAATGATGTATACCTTGTTACAAATCACTTACATTTAAAACCTTTAATTTTATTCCACATATTTAGTGACTTTGGTACATTTATTTAATAGCCTGTATAGCAAGTTTTCTTAGATTCCCTTGTTTTGTCAATAATGACTTAGTGTTACTAAGTCAAATCAGTTTATCAGGTACCGAGATTTTCATGATTTCCAGTTACCAATCTCATTAATTACGTGCTCACTGACAAATTTTTACATCAGTGAAAATAAGATACTTTCATTTAATCTTTTCGCTTACACTTAATATCTGCACAAGGATTTAAATTAACTCAATAATCTGCACTTAATATAAACTGAGTGGCCCCAAGGATTACACCTTCAGAGTAAGAGTTTTCTAAGGAACTTCCTACATTGTTGGTGGGAATGTTTGTTGATGCAGCTACTATGGAAAACAGTACACAGGTTCCTCAACAAGCTAAAAATAGAGTTGCCATATGATCCAGCAATCCCACTCCTGGGCATATACCCAGACAAAACTGTAATTTCCAAAAGATACATGCACCCTTATGTTCATGGCAGCACTCTTTACAATAGCCAAGACGTGGAAGCAACCTAAATGTCCGCTGACAGATGAATGGATAAAGATGTGGCACATATATACAATGGAATATTACTCAGCCATAAAAAAAGAACAAAATAATGCCATATGCAACAACATGGATGGACTTAGAGATTATCATACTAAGTGAAATAAGTCAGAAAGAGAAAGACAAATACCGTATGATCTGTTATATGTGGGATCTTATGAACTTACCTACGAAACAGAAACAGACTCACAGACACAGAGAACAGACTTGTGGTTGCCAAGGGGTAGGGGTGGTAGGGAGGGATGGATAGGGATTTGGGGATTAGCAGATGCAAGCTATTATATATAGAATGGATAAACAACAAGGTCCTACTGCATAGCATTGGGAACTATATTCAATATATGTGATAAACCATAATGGAAAAGAATATGAAAAAGAATGTATACACATGTATAGCTGAATCACTTTGCTGTACAGCAGAAATTAACACAAAATATTGTAAATCAACTATACTTCAATAAAATAAAAAGAATTAGGGTTTTCTCCTATATAACCTTTCCATCGATGTAATGTTATTTAATTTAGTGACTCTTCTTATCATAAAATAAGACACAGGAAACTGACCCAAAGTATATAGCATAGCATCTGGAACAAAGGAGGTACTCATTGAAATATTTATATTCTTCCTTCTAATCTATTCATTTTATACACACTTCACTACCCCCTCTGGAGAAAAAAGGCCAAAAAATAAATTTGTAAACTATAGCTTAAATTTGAAATAAAGCAAACAATTTGGCCATATTTCTGCTGGAGAGATAAAGGAATTATAGAGTCACACAACCATGAACTCTAGCCCCTATTTGTCCTTATCTGGGTGTAAACTAGAAATCTAAGTTGGATGGGAATCTCCCCTGCAGGAAAGGAGTAAGAGACAGGGGGAAGGAAAAGAAGCCAGTGGCGGA
>NW_006792736.1:563515-580276 GCF_000442215.2 Lipotes vexillifer
AGGGCGGGGCGGTGGAGGGGAATAAAAGTACAAGGAAGAAAAAAAGAAGGAAGTAGAAGAATAGAAGGAGCAAAAGCAAAAAAAAAAGAAGGAATAGAAAGTCAAAGAAGAGGAGGAAAGGAGGAGGAATAAGAAAGGAGAGAATGAGGAAGAAGACGAGAAAGAAGAAAGGAGAGTAACAGAAGAACACAGTAAATAAACAAAGTGACAAAGAATCAGAGGACACTATTCACTGAATAACATTCTGGAAGCCTGAAAGTGCGAATATGAGTTTCCAGAGCAAACCGATTTAATCTCAGCTAGAAGAATATGACTCAAGTAATGACTGTATTTGGAACGTCTTACATTAAGCACACGCCCCGTGCCAGGCACTGAGTTACACGCTGTAACGGTGAGTCCCATCCTCACAGAGCTGACTGCCATCTCGGAGGAGACAATTAGACAAAAAACACAGCACTGTTGGTACTGAGGAAGCACAGACCAGAGAGCAAGTATGTCAGTGTACAGAGGGTAAAGGGAGACTTCTGAAAGGAAGTGATATTACAGCTGAGATCCGAAGGATGAGCAGGGGGAGGTAAAGCGAAAAGAAGGGGAAAGTCAAATAAAGTGAAGGAAGAGAATATTCCGTTCTACATAAAGGGAATAGCTTGTGTGAAGGCCTGTACATGAGTGACGGCAGATACATTACAGGAATTGGAAGTTCGGTACAGCTGCAGACGAACAGTGGCAGGAGAGGAAGTCAGAAAAGGGGGGGACAGGGACTCAAAGAGTAGAGCCGGAAAAGAATCTGGAATCGGGAGGGAAAATAAGACTCGGCAAGGAAACTCGTCAGTAGTAGGAATAATTCAAGTGCAATATAATTGAGGACTAGACAAAGCTGGCTGCAGTGATAGTGGAAAGAAAGAGATTTAAAGGCCATTTAGAACATAGAATCAGTATTTCATGACTAATAGGATAAAGAGAAGCAAAGGGCGATCAAGGATGTCCCGTCAGTTTCTGGCTCAAGAACCTGGAGGTGAGGAGGGAAGGAGGAGAGACGTCCTTCATGTGGACAGGAGGAAACAATGAATTCAGTTTCGGACACAATGAGTTTGAGGCGCCTGGGAGACACTCAAGTGTAGGTGTAGGTAGTTGAGAACGTAGGTCTGAGCTGGACATTAACTTGAGAGCAAAACCATGAATGCTTGGGACCAGATCACCAAAGGAGTTGCCACACGAAGTGAAGAAGAGGTGAACCAGGGCACAACCCTCAAGCGAAGCGATGGTCAAGGAGCAGGCAGAAGAAAGGAGCTTGCAAAGGAAACCCAGGAGGAATGAGAATTAGAGGATATCCAAGATATTATGATATAATCAAAGCCAAGCAAAGAGACTGTTTGAAGAAGGAAGATGAGGTTAAAGGCATAAAATACTAAGGTAAATTCAAGTTAGACAAAACCTGTGAAACAGGCCAGTTGGATGTGGCTAAAAGAAAGTTACCAGTAACCTTAGTAAGAGCAGTTGCACTGAAATAATGGGGGGACGGAAACAATTTTGAAAAAGGTTGAAGATTGAGTGGGAAGGAGGAGATAGAGGTCAGTGTTGGCTCTTTTTACAAGTCTTCCTATGAAAAGGAAAAAGAGAGGAGGCATATGGGAGGAAGCCAATAAAGAAAGAGAAGTTGTAAATACAGGACAGAGAAGAGCTAAGAAAATAGTGTCACTCAAGAGGCAAGAAGGGACATGATCTAGAGCACAGGGGGAAGCCCTGGTCTCAGAGTAACAGAAGGAAGGGAAGAAGCAGTGTCTGCAGGCACAGGTGTCTGGTACTCTAACGGGGAAAGTTACGGGGTTCCTACATGCTGGTTTCTGTGAGCTCTACAAAATTAAAGAAAACATGTTCTGCTGGGAGTGAGAACAAAGTACAAGGAGTTTAATGTCTGCAGAGAACAATAAATATTGGCAATAAATGCAGTAGAAAATAGGAGAAAGGAAGAGTGTGAGCAAAGACACACAGTATTCTATGGGTAGCAGTAACCTATGAAAGCTCAGGTTTTGTTTGTCCCCAGTGGGACCCTGCACCCTGGAAACAGGCACAAAAAAAAGAGTACCAGCTGGCTTTCATCAGTGAACTTCCTGTCTGGATAATGGGCAAGGACGATGAAGACAGGACTCAGCAAACTTATTCGGTAAAAGGTCAGATAGCAAATATTTAGACATCGCAGATTGTACGGTCTCTGCTTCACTCCTCAACTGCTGCTGTGGTGCAAAAGCAGCCGTAGACCATATGTAAATGAACGGCTGGAGCTGTGTCATTTATAAAAACAGGTGGCGAGCTGGATTTGACCGGCCACCAGCTGTAGTTTACCAACCCCTAGTTTAAGAGAAGGAAGTAAAGATACAAAAAAGAACTGATATCAGAGGGATGAATAGGCTAGAACTTTGAAGAGTTGAAGAATCGGTGCCTTCTAAAGAGAACTGAAATTTTATGGCATGAATAAAGTTGAACATATGTTAGAATAACAGTCTATGCAACAAACCTTTGAGCCTATTTCACAAACATCAATAGGATCATTATCTCCACAGCAGTCTGTGCTCTTATCTTTTCGATGGGGATCTTCCCAAGTCTAAAAAACAGAAGGGCGGGGGTGGAATATGGGTTAATACTCTCTATAATGTATCTTAATCTTTCCACATGTCCATGAAGTTTTACAGATCGCCATAATCCAAGGGGAAAATTCTCAGAAATTAAATAGGCTCAATGCCAACATGCCAGTACATCCCTAAGCATCATAATAATTAAAACAGATTCATACTATTTCCTCCCTTCTGTCTTTCATTTGTCTGTATAATCACAGCCGAAAGTGGGTGGTATTTACAAATACACTCTTCTTCCAAGTTTAGTCAGTGTCTAAAATCATGCTCACTTTTATTTAGAGCTTCAGTTCAGATGTTCCCATTGTCTGTGCCCTTGTTCCCACTAACTGTCTGGACTGCTGCTTCCACTACTCACTGCTTCCTTTGACATGGAACAGCATTGGGTCTGGCTTTCCAGGTTTGAAAATAAACTTCCTATACTCTAAGTAACTTCTACTAGAACAAACCCAGTTTTCCCTTCACAAACCAAAGAACAAGTATCTACGAAAGAAAAACCCATTTTTGTCCCATTTCATTCCATTTTAAAAATCCTCTACCTTTGTCATCAAATCTTGAAAATTTGACAAAACCATGAAAAGATGGCAACTCTTTAGTTTACTGAAAAGATTATACCCTGTTGGCTATAAACTATATACATTGAGTATTTTTATAAATGAACAGCATAACAGAAATTTGTTATCAAGCTTCAATATCCCTTAGGCACTATCCTTCCCCAAAAGCTCCATAATTAGCTGATTCTAAATGGAACTGTAGAAGTTCCCTGAAATTATTTCTCCCAGATTTATAAGATGTGCAGAGACTGTGTCATCTCAAGAATGTTACCTAGAATTTCAGATTATCCAAGATGGGCTCCTCTAATTTTATATAGATAATTTAAAATGAACCCTATTTACAGCTAAACCCTAGATAAACTCTAGTATTTCCCTTCTGATCATAATTATAGCATATTCAGGAATATACTGACCCATCCTTACCAGAAAGCAAAATCAGTAAACCACGACTAACATTTCACTACCCCCAATACTAGCATTACTAATAAAATATAAGGATAATAAAAATAACTGTTAACCTTACATATTGGTTATAGATGAGAGATACCTTCCCAGTGATATACACACACATATACATACATGTATCCCATGAAGAATGTACAATTATTAACTCCACTGTACAGATAAGTAAACTGCAGCACAGAGTTTAAACTTGCCAAGCTCAGATTCTAAATGGTGGCCATGAGATTAGAACACATGCTATTAAAAATTATGTTATGATGCCCAGATTTTGATAACAAATATTTGGTAATTGAATGGCAATTACTTTCAGATATAACCTTATTCATGATTCTCTTCTTTTAAGTTCTCTTACTCTCAGAATCTCCTAAGTATATTTTCCTACGGTTGACCTTACTGCTTCTTGTTTTCTATTACCAGGCATCCATTCATTGAGTTAATATTTATTGATTACCTACTCTTGACCAGGAGTTAGGAACAGAAACCAACAGGACACAGTCAATACCCTGAAGAACACCGTGCTGATAAATGGTGTAGCATTTGTCACAAATGCTACAAAATTAATCTTAATGTGCTGGAGAAGCCAAGATGGAAGTGAAGTATATAAGTGGAATTAGAAAACCCAGAGGCAGAATCAGAAAATATCTGAGAGGTCCTTCCTTCCTAATGCAGGAATCCTTTCTTGAACCTTCCTTAACCTCACTCCCACTCTCAGAAGGGAACAAATGTGATAAGCTAGAAGTCACTCCGGCCTGAAGGAAGATACCTAGATTCTAGTCCTACTTTAGCCACAAACTACCTTGGCCAAAACATCCAGACCTCAGTTTCCTCACCTATAAAAAGAATGGCTTAAATAAGACAATTGCTAGATACATCCTAGCCCTGAATTCTATGGTTGTTGGTGGTCATTCATAATCCACATAAATACTACCAGTGAACAGGAAGCTCACAAATTCATGAGATAACTTAGTCCATTTTGGTCGGATTTAATATTTACAAAAGTCCTTTCTGACACAAAAGTTGTCTTCATATAAGTGGTATTCCATTTGGTTTTTGTGGGTGTTTCTGTTTTTTGATTGGTTCATTGGTCTACATTCCCTTCAGAAACTCCTCTTTCAACATTACCTATCAATTTAGTTCCTTCTCTTGAGAAAATAAGTACATACAGGCAAAATTCTTAAGCTATAACAATGCTGTCAATTTTAGGGCGAGTGAGTGGTTCATGATTTCCCTCACCAGAAAAAAAGACCATACTAGTTCTTTCTATCTCTAGTCCTGCCTTTAACACTCTATACCTTCAGGGCTCAGTTTTTTACTACAAAAAGAGAGCCATACTAAATAACTTCTAACTTAACTTGAAAATACAGTATAACTTCAAACAATCACTAGGAGAGGAAATCTTGACAAATTTAAAACTTTATGCCCTCGAGTGTAGTTTAAGTATCTAACTAGGCAGAGAAACAACTAGAAAAGCACAGTCAGGCTAGAAAAGAAATATCCAGAAGAGGAAATTCCAAATCTTAATATTTGTTTCACAAAAGTGACAAAAGATTAGATCCAGGATTTAGAAATAACTTCTACAGTTAAATAAGAAAAAGAGCCACGCAATACAAAATGGGTCCAAGACAGGAACAGGTAATTCAAAGAGGAAATGTGAATGACTTACAAGTATATGAAAAGATACCCAGTCTGATCAGAGAAATACAAATTAAAACCAAAATGAGATGCTATTTCAAAAACTTAAAAATCTGATAATGCTAAATACTGATAATGATATAAGAAACCTGGAACCCTACTACTACTGGTAGGAGTATATATTATTACAACTTCTTTTGTAAACAATTTGTGAATACCTAGTAAAGTAAATAGGTATGTAACTCAGAACTTAGCAATCTAACTTATAGGCATACACTTAGTAGTATATACCTATATATGTTAAGTATATAGAAAAATTTTAGCAGGGACCCACGAAAAGCTTTAAAAAGAGTTTAAAAACCTATCAAGAGGAATACAAATAATGCTAAACTCATACAAAGGATGGCTATAAAGCTATGAAAAAAAAATCAGAATACATAGATTATTGATCTAGCCTAAAACAAACCTTACTCACCCTCATGAAGGTTTTGAGGTCATTACCTTACAATCTTATAAATATCAACCAATACATCTGTAATCACCATGATCTGGTGCTTCAGTCTCTCCAAAAAAACCACTGAATGGTACAGAGCTGGGTATACAGGTGCTTCTTGAGAACTACTTCCTGATCAATCAGAATTCCTATCATCAGGTCAAAGGAAGTAAGATCTACTCAACCACTACCTGAAGTTCACCAGCTTCAGTGTGGAGCAAAAGCTATTTACTATTAGCAGCTAACATCAATCAGTGGCAGCAGTGTCATCATCGAGATAATACTATTGAACACTCACTACGGGGCTAAACTTGCGTTGATCATCTCATTCAATATCCACAATAACCTTGTGGGGTAGGTGGCAGGATGATACAGATGAACAAATAGGCCTAGAGACATTTAGTCACTGGTCCCAGGTTATAAAGCTAAGAAGCGGTACTAAATGAAACTTGGGGTCACTGAACCAAATTTATAATGAAGTTCAAAGTAATAAATACAATGATATTACATTAAGACTGAAGAAATCTTGAAGTTAGTGATTCTAGTCCTTTAACATTATTCAGATAGGTCCTCTAAATATTTACACAGAAAGTTATTACACTTGAATAATATGTGGGAAATATGAACAATCGGGGGGGAAGACAAAGATGATTCTTGCCCAGTCCAAACTCAACTCTCAGGAAGGCATTATTGCTGGTGCAAGGGAAGTTATTAGGGTTAAACAGTCTAGGCAGATGAAGGTCTGAAATGAGGGCACACAGATGGATTACAAGCTAAATGGAGAGGCTGCTACTTAAACAGTATTCTGCTGCTTAAATGTTCTTCCAAGCATGGTTGGCTTGGTAACCGCTCTGAACAACCTTCCTGCTGTTATAAGACAAATCATAAGAGAACAGCAAAATCCAATTACCCACACATGCCTATGAAGCAAATGCAACATACACCATGCATTCATGGATTCATTCATCCCCAAATATTTACTGATCACCTACTTGGTGCCAGTCACTAAGCTGGGCAGTTGGAAGACATCAGTGAACAAAACAGACAGAATTCCTGCCCTTATGGAGACTGCATTCTAGCTAAAAGATATTAAAAATAAACATAATGAAAAACTAAATTATGTACCATGTCAGAAGTTGGTAGGTGTAATGGAAAAGGGAAAAAAAATAAAGTATGGAAGGAGGAATGGGAGTATGTGGGTTAAAGCTGTAAAGGATGTTCTGGGCAGGCACCGTGAAGGAGGTAGCTGACCAGCAAACACTTAAGGAGGCAGGACATGTGACCACTGGGAGAGAGTGTCCCAGGCTGGAGGACACAGTAAGCGTGATGGCCTGAGGCAGGAGTGTGCCCGGAGCATCGAGCAGTCGTGAGAAGGTCAGTGTGGAGCTGAGAGAGCAGGAAGAGAAGCCAGACACGAGACCAAAAACATAAATGGAACCGGGGGCTGGCTTGCATTTTAACAGGCTCACTCTGTCTTAACATCGACCGGAAGCAAAGAGATATTGGGTATGGTACCTTGCCTATCAACAACTGGCCTAATTTCAACTTTTTATAAACATGAATCTATGTAGCTATTTTTGTTTGGTGTTTCACCTCTATGCAGTCTATAGTACATTTTTCTGCTGAAGACTCACACACACATACACACACACGCTACAACGTCAGTTTGGGTGTAAAAAGATAGTAAAGATCTCTGGTTGAAAACAGCAGAGAGAATACAGGTCGATTTCCTCTTCCTCACTTCCATTCTAGCCACACTGGCCTCCTTTCTGTTACTCAGGCAATAGAAGCCTCCTTCTACCTTGGGACCTCTATACTTGTTTCTTGATGAATTCCCCTAGACTGCCCTGGATGGCCCTCACTTCCTCAGGTCTTTACTAAGATAACCACCTTCCCACTTTCTTCAGGTCTCCCCCCAGATAATACCACCTCACTGAGGCCTTCTCCCTGTGTAAACTGCAACAATCCCAACACACCCCAGCCCCATTCCCTGCTTTATTTTTCTCTAACATGCTTACCACTATCTGAGGTACTGTACATTTTTACTTTTTTTTTGTCTGTCTCTCTGCCCAGAATACAAGTCCCAGAAGAATTTTTGTCCCTTTTATCACTGCTTTACCTCCAGTACTTAGAACATGGCCTGGCAAACGTTAGATACTCAAAAAATGTGTATAGAATGAATAAACAGCTCTGTGAAGGAAGGGCTGGTGTGGAAACGCCAAGGGACACTCGAAACACTGAAGAAGCTGCTGTGGTGGGATGGAAGTGAGGAAAGACAAAGGCTGCAAAACGAGGCTGGAGAAGCAGGGCCACATCATGAAGGGTTGGGGAGCCATGTTAGGAACTTTTTTATTTTATCCTTTTAGCAACAGGAGACCATTAAAAGGTTCTCTTATGGGCAAAATGGTATTTTGGATACTAGGTGGAGTATGAAATTTCGGTATGCAGGGGTGAAGGCAGGGGGCAAAGAGCCAGCGGCAGTCGAACTCTGCTCTAATACGAGAACCACGGCACCTAACAGACCAATATAATAACAGTAAGAGCATCTTGCACATTCAAACACACGCAGAGGAGCACAAAAATTTGTCAGGACTTTAAATAGATAAACTACAAAAGATGAGTTAGTAGCATCTATTATGCTCCACTGTAACTCCTGGTTTAGTTGATGATCATCCCACCGCCAAGAGACTATATAAAGACCATATAATAATAAAAGTACCAACAGTCATAATAATGTGATCACTATCTATTAGGCGCTATTCTAACATAAACATGCAATAACTCATTTAATGTCAACAGGACCATGTGCAGTAGATACTTTATCATCTCTATTTTACATATAAAGAGGGTGAGGTACCGAAAGACAAAGGAACTTGCCCAAGGTCACATTACTAGGAAGTGGCAAGCTGGCTCCAAAATCAACGTTCTTAGTCACTTATTATGCTGCCTTGACCTTATACTATCTCTCATTTTTCTTTGTTTCCCCAACATCTAATACACAGCCTAGCACATAAATCCTTAATAAATGTTTAATGAAATAAACAAATACATACTTTTTATGGCTCTGTTTTTGTCTTTCTCTAATTCAACGGCTTCTTTGGGCTTCCCCTCATCTATGCCTTCTCGTACAGACCTATCCCCCAAGCTTAACAAAAATATTCTTGCTCTTTCACTGCTAGGTCAAACAGGGTCTCTACTTAGGCACCTGGGGAGTCAGAAGACCTGGTTTCAACAGACATCCTCATTCTTAGCACACCATGTTAGAAATGCCTGTTTTAACCAAGAATGTATCTACTTGGGTGGTCTAACTGCATCAAAGACAGCCTGACTCTTTAGAAAACATTTTTCTTTTTTCTTTTCCTGTGAATGTTTATTCTACATGGGCAGCTGTTTTTCTGAGTTGGATAAAGCAAGACCTCCTTTTTCAGATATTTTCCAAAAAGCATCTTGGAATTTCATGCAAAATATTAAAATAAATAAAATTTAAATAATCAAAATTAAATATTCAGATAGACAGATGCTCTAATGGCTTTTATAAACATAAAGGCAGATGCTTCTCTACGTCCCCAAACCTAGACTTCTGAATCTGCATATTCTGAGTTTTACTCACTAAATTATCTGGAAGGAGTTACCACTTCCCAGGAGTGAGTAAACATGAGAAGAAAACAAAAAGGGAGAAGAAAGGAAGAAAAGCAAATAGCAACGCTGCTTTACCATGACTTAGTCATTGTTTCCATTGCTTCCCACTTAAAAATTATAAATTCATAATAGTATATAATTAAGTTGCTTTATTCAATTCACAATGAATTCTGAAAGAGGTAACAATTTAAAAGGTTCACCTGTTAAAATTTAAAAACCAAAATTCATGCTGTCATATATGAATGTATATAAAAGCATAACTTGTCATATCCAAAGAAATGACTGCATATAAAGGAGACAAAACATTTTTCACGACTCTTAATAGCCAAGCCCAGAAAAAGAAATAACATTCAAAATGCCAAATGTGATTGTTCTATATACCTAACTCTAAGAACTTGAGTACAGACATATATATACTTTGAAAAAAAATTTACTGATACAATAAAACTCCACATTAAAAAAATTTATATTCACAAACCTCTCACACTGACATGTCCTCAGAACCAATTTAAATTCAAGTAGTTCACAGGATTTACAAGGCAATTTTTTCAGAAGACAGAGAAGTTTTACCATTATAACAAAAATGTTACCTGAGGGAGGGCACCGTAATTCCATATATAACCTTTGTGAGGAAAGATATTTGCCACGTAGCGAAGCTTGCCATCCTTTACATCTTGTTTAATGGGATTCAATGGCTCCTCCGTGGCAATCTAAGCAGGTCATGGAAAAAAGAGGGGTGGGGAATAAGAAACGATTAATCCTATATTCAAATAGTATTTTTTAAATCTGCCATTATCAGACTAAGTATTCATAATCCAACTTACTGATCAAAGACACTTTAAAATAAATTAAACCAGTTCTTGTTTCTAATTTACTGTTCTGTATTAAAAAAACTGTCTGGAAAGGAAACATCAGACTATATTTTTAGGCACTCTATTACTTATGAGCTCATTATTTCTAACACAAATAAGAAAGCTTATTGAAACGGCAAGAGGATAAGGATTAATCTTTGTCACTAATCTCGGACTTTCTACGGTCAATCTTATAATAAAGTTAACTTAAAGATTTTCACCAAGTGATTTCATTTCAAAGTTACCTTTCAATCAAACATATCCAAATTGCCATGCAAAAAGAAAAAAAAAAACTATCCTATAAAGTAAATAAAAAATAACTGAAGCCATGTTTGAATGAATAAACACTGCTGAAATTAGGCAGAATCTCACAGAATCTTGATCCTATACCCAAGTGAGGTAGAGAGTAGCCAGAATGATAAAACATTGTATTTAAAGCAAGAACAAAAGAAGAATCTAATATCTTTACTTTTTCCTATTAAAATATTAACAACAACAACAAAAATACTACCAGGACTTGGTGAAGTTACTGACAATCCTCCAAATATAAAATCTGAGAAATATATACTGACATAGCAATCCTTCAACACTTGAAATAATACTTGCCATCACATCCAAAGTTGTATGAGAAGGCTTAAATAACTAAACAAACTAAGTATCATAAATTAAATTTCATTCGGAACTATAAGGGATCTTACCTAACTGAAGATGAAATCATAAAATTCTGAAAAGCAAAAGGGAAGTTCTTGATAGGTTCATGTCTCATGGAAAAACTTTAAAAAAAAAAAAAAAAAAGCTAACCAGGGGAACAGCAGATGCTCTTAGAAAGTGCTCAGAAACCAAGTTGGCCAGCAAAATGCTTTCATTCCTAGTAGACTAAAATAAAATCTAAAGGAAAATTAAGTCCTTAGAAACCAAAATTATCATCAGTCCCAAATAATATGTTTCAGTTGTGTCTATGAACAAAATACATCTCAGAAGCTATTTAAGAAAATCTTGAAAATATTTGTCATTTTCAGACAGAGAAGTCAAGGAAAATTAAATAAATACGTGTATAACAAACTAGGGAGGCAAAAATGGAAAACACTGTCTTTAAAGCGTAAATTCAGCTTTGAATAATATTTTCCTTTTTGAAATTAGATTCAAAATAAGTTCACAAGAATGTTTTCCATTGTTTTAATTATAAAGAAGTTTGTCAACCATCCCAATTTCAAAATATTATGGCAAACAACTTGAAACCAAGTTTTTATATCATTATTATCATTTCCATTTGATATTAATAGGATATATCCATACCTCCATTTTAGCATTCGTCCACCGAGGTACTTCTACAACCATATTAAACAAATTCTGCAATTTAAAAAAACAACAAAGAAAAAAAAATTTAAATTTTGCCTTCCTTTATCTTTTCACTTATCTCCTGCATGAGAATGCTTTAGTTTTTTTCCCACAAAAAATGTTGAGCGTCTGCATCATATGTCTGCCTACGCCTTAAATTCCTTCTAAAAAATTAGAGAAGTTGTTTAAAACACAACAGAATTTAAACCTGATCGTGTCACTTGCCCACTACTGTACAGTGTTAGGAGTTGCTACATTTCTGGAAATACCTTTGCAGGGTAGTGACAGAACCAGAATGGAGCCAGGAAACTTGTTTCAATTTTTATTTTCCAGCTAAAATAGGAGTGAGAGCTGAATGTGTCACTTTTCCAGTCTACAAAGTAAGTGTGATAATCTCCTTCCTCACCCCACACAAGGTTGTTGTGAAGATGAATTACATATTTTAAATGAAAATACAGACAATTATGAAGTACTTTTAAAATTATAAAATAATATTTAAATCCAAGTTATTATCATATAATATACAATTAAGGCTATTGGTATAGGTAGTTATAAAGCTTATAAAGAGTTTTAAAGCTTAGTTTACATATCTAGTGATCTCTGGTTCCCTAAAGTTATAAAAGGACCACTGCTTCTGTTTATCATTTCTGAACTTTGCAGAGTACTTAAAACAAAGGAGACTACATCAGTGATGAGTAAAAATAATTTCCTACAGTAACGGCCTCACAAAGAGAAAGTCTTACAGGTAAAGTTGACTTGCATGCTATTCTGATATCAGTAACCAACAACTTATCAAAGCAATGGTTTAAAACAGTCCTGCTCCAAGTGTGTTCATGGACCAGGGCTAATCTGTAATATGACTGTTACTGGTTCATTTAGAAACATTTATAACAATCTGACAGAGTACTTTTTATGACTGTTGAACCTAATAATAAAAATTTGGCACTTGAATTACACTTTTCTAATAATTCATTTTGATTGTATTTTTTTAAAGTATCAGTTCACAACAGATTAGAAATAAACAAAACAACCTGTCCTTCACCACAGATCATTTGAGAAGCAGTGATTAAATAAACTTATTCTCAACTGTGTCACACAGCAAAATCACCTGGAGAGCTGTAACCGAGTAAAAAAAAAGAAAAAGATTTTTAGAGCCCCATCTCCTACATATTTGAATTCAATGGTTCTCAGGTGGAGCCAGGGCACTGCTTATTTTTAAAAGCATTCCAAGCAATTTTCATATGCAGCCAGAGTTGAGAACCTCTGGTTTAAAGCACTGCTAAACAATATCTGGGGCTTTCTTAGTGAAACATGAATGCTATTAATTCAAAGAATGCCATTTATACAATTAAATATAAATCAAGCCACAAAAATAATGATGGTTTTTAAGTTCTTCTAGATAAGACTAAAGTTTACCAGTGACAAAACTGCATACTCATAACGAGATAAGGAACAAAGCTGAGAATGAATTCTCAACAATTGCTCCTTAGAAGTATGTCTCATACCTATCTTAGCAACCTTATACACAGGCCTGCTGTTATGTTTCATTTTCTATGCTCTTTCATGAGGTACCCCAGCACCTGTTTAAATATGTCTGAAGTAGCTGTTAAAAAGAAAAACCTAAGGAAATGACAGATGTTCACATAATTTATTCATCCCTGAAAGTCTGGCTATAAGAGAACAAATGCATGCAGATGAATACTCAGAGGTGACAGAGAAGACAAAGCTAGTGACAATCCTTTTACACAAGGACACCTACCAAAAGCACTCACAGAGACTTGAATTACGCCAAAAGAACAATGGATCAGGTTTGAATTTTAAGCCTGCAAACTACACTCTCCCTCATCATTTGCTTCTGATCACTAGGAGTGTATTTCCAGCCTGTTTTTCTTCTCTCTGGCTAAAATGCATACGACCTGTAATTTTTTAAAACCAATGTTAGTCTGGTTATCCTAGGATTAGCGTTAATTACAAACCAAAAAGGGCCTGCTGAAATTTATTAGAAAATCACAAAGATACAAGGGGACACATTTCAAATTCAGAAAGTTGAGTATGGGTCAGGGGCATTTACTTCCTCCTTCAGTTCTTTTCTTTCTATTTTTTCCTTCTATTTTTATTGCAGGGGGAAAAAAAGAAAAGATGAAAAAGCAGTCAGTAGATTTTATATACTTGGGGAAAAAAATGAAAGGAAATCACCCTTCTATCCTCTTTCTCTTAAAATATCAAATAAACTTTGGATTTGACACTAAAAGCAAAGGCAACAAAAGAAAAATAAATAAATGGGAGTACATTAAACTAAAAAGCTCTGCACAGCAAAGAAAACCATCAACAAAATGAAAAGGCAACCAATGGAATGGAAGAAAATAAGTCATAAATCTGTTAAGGGGTTAATATACAAAATACATAAAGAAATCATGTAACTCAACAGCAAAAAACCAATCCGATTAAAAAATGGGCACAGGTCTTGAATAGCCACTTTTCCAAAGAAGACATACAGATGGCCAGCATCACTAACCATCAGGGAAATGCAAATCAAAACCACTATGAGATAGATGCTCATTGCCTGTTAGAATGACTGTCATCAAAAAGACAAGAAATAACAAGTATTGGCAAGGATGTGGAGAAAAGGGAACCCTTGTGCACTGTTGGTGGGAATGTAAATTGGTGCAGCCTCAATGGAAAACAGTATGGAGTTTCCTCAAAAAATTGAAAATAGAACTACCATATAACCCAGAAATCCCACTTTGGGATATATATCCAAAAAAAAATGAAAAGGGAACCGCACTGTTGGTGGGAATGTAAATTGGTGCAGCCTCAATGGAAAACAGTATGGAGTTTCCTCAAAAAATTGAAAATAGAACTACCATATAACCCAGAAATCCCACTTTGGGATATATATCCAAAAAAAAATGAAAACAGGATACTGAACAGCTATTTACACTCCTGTGCCCATTACAGCATTATTCACAATAGTCAAGACACGGAAACAGCCTAAGTGCCTGTCAACAAATGAATGAATAAAGATGTTGTATATATACAAGGGAATATTATTCAACCATGAGAAGGAAATCTCGCCCTTTGTGACAGGATGGATGAACCTGGGAAGGTATTATGCTCACTGAAATAAGCCAGAAGGAGAAAGACAAATATTCCATGGCATCACTTATACGTGGGATCTTAAAATTTTTTTAAAGCCGAATTCATATAAAGAGAGTAGAAAAGTGGTTGCCAGGGCCTAGGGGGTGGGGGAAATAGGAGAGAATTTTAAAAAACAAAATAAAACAAAACAAAAAAACCCTCAAATCAGGTGGTCTCTGACACACAAACTATGTAACTAAGAATTAAATGTTAAGTTGGCTGTGTGTACTCAGAATACATTTCTCCCACTGAAACAACTGTTTCCATTTTAACATTTAAAGTCTCCAGGAACCTATAAAGACGTGAGGCCCTGAATGTCTATTCACCCAACATCTAGAGCAATGGTTCTCAAACTTCAGGTGTATAGGATGCCCTGGAACACTTGTTAAACATGTAGACTAGCCAGTCCCCAGCAAGCAGAGATTCTCACTTAGTAGATAAGGAATGCACCTGGAATCAGAAATTTTAACAAGGGCCCTAAGCAGTTCCAATGCAGATGGCTTAGGACCATTTTGACAAACGCCAGTTTAGGAAAATACAAGATGGAGGGCAGGCAAAGCTGATAGGAATTAAACAGCCCCACAGCTATGTTTGGAAGTGGATTCAAAGGCTGGGGTCATAGTTTCAGCCAGATGAGAGACTAGATAGCAGTAAGGTTGGAAAGGGAAAAGAAGGCTAAGGAAGTGGCAGGAAAAGCTGCCTGGAAACAGCAAGATAAAAAGGTATCAACAGCAAGAAATGGGATGATCCTGAGTCAAGAAAGATGTCAAATGTTCTGATCCTAAGCCAAGAAATATAAAAAGTTTGACAGTCACATACTTGAAAGATTGATTTAGAATGTATTTATTTTAGCATATAGTTGGTATAACTTTTTTTTTTTTCTTCTCTACCCGCAGAAGAGTTGTTCCTGGATCCTAGAATAGTCAGATTCATAAACAGAAAGTAGAATAGTGGTTAGGGGCTGCATGGAAGCGGGAATGGAGAGCTTTTGCATAATGGGTACAGAGTTTCAGTCTGGGAAGATGAAAAAGTTCTGGAGATGGATGGTGGTGATGGTTGCACACAACATGCTAAAGTACTTAATGTCACTTAGAGTATACTTAGAAAGTGTACAATAAATAAAATGCTAAATGTTATGTTGTGTATACTTTACCACAAGGGAAAAAAAGTAAAATGGTAATATTGTCCCTAGCTGCCTAAAAGAGTTACTAGAAGAAGAAAAACATCAGAATGCACACAGAAGTTTTGCAAGGGAGAATAATTCAGAATCATTTTATAAATGCAAACTATCATCAAGGTCTTTAAAAGACAATGTAAGTGAGACACACAAATAAAAACCTTTAGATATACCTCATATTCATCATTTCGTGCTCTCTTTGTAGGAATGCCATTTTCCTATAAAAGAAAAGATGGTTATCAGAGAAATTCAATTCAAAAATACAATGAGGTACCACCTCACACTGGTCAGAATGGCCATCATCATAAAGTCTACAAATAATAAATGCTAGAGAGAGTGTGGAAAAATGGGAACCCTCCTACACTGTTGGTGAGGATGTAAATTGATACAGCCAATATGGAGGACAGTATGGCGGAGCCTTAAAAAACTAAAATAGAGCTACCATATGATCCAGCAATCCTATTCCTGGGCATATATATGGAAAAGACAAAAACTCTAACTCGAAAAGATACATGCGCCCCAATGTTCTTAGCAGCACTATTTACAATAGCCAAGACATGGAAGCAACCTAAATGTTCATCAACAGATGAATGGATAAAGAAGATGTGGTATATACATATAATGGAATGTTACTCAGCCATAAAAAAGAATGAAATAATACCATTTGCAGCAACATGGGTGGAACTAGAGATCATCATACTAAGTGAAGTAAGACAGAGAAAGACAAATATCATATGGTATCACTTACATGTGGCATCTAAAACAATGATACAAAAGAACTTATTTACAAAACAGAAGTAGACTCACAGTGATAGAAAACAAACTTATGGTTACCAAAAGGGAAAGA